>NW_027223108.1:35000-42500 GCF_043380555.1 Nothobranchius furzeri
CCAGCAGCCAGCCTCCAGCTAGTGATGGCGGGGTGGAGAAGCAGGCAGCCTCCATCAGCTGATGGCGGGGTGGAGGAGCAGAAGCCAGCCTCCAGCTGGTGATGGCGGGGTGCAGGAGCTGCAGGCAGCCTCCAGCAGCTGATGGCGGGGTGGAGGAGCTGCAGCCAGCCTCCAGCAGCCAGCCTCCAGCTAGTGATGGCGGGGTGGAGAAGCAGGCAGCCTCCATCAGCTGATGGCGGGGTGGAGGAGCAGAAGCCAGCCTCCAGCAGCTGATGGCGGGGTGCAGGAGGTGCAGGCAGCCTCCAGCAGCTGATGGCGGGGTGCAGGAGCAGCAGGCAGCCTCCAGCAGCTGATGGCGGGGTGCAGGAGCTGCAACCAGCCTCCAGCTGGTGATGGCGGGGTGGAGGAGCTGCAGCCAGCCTCCAGCAGCCAGCCCCCAGCAGCTGATGGCGGGGTGGAGGAGCAGAAGCCAGCCTCCAGCAGCTGATGGTGGGGTGCAGGAGCTGCAGCCAGCCTCCAGCAGCCAGCCTCCAGCTGGTGATGGCGGGGTGGAGGAGCAGCAGCAGACAGCCTCCAGCAGCCAGCCAGCCTCCAGGAGCTGATGGCGGTGTGTGGGAGCAGCAGCCAGCCTCCAGCGTTCAGCCAGCATCCATCAGCTGATGGCGGTGTGAAGGAGCTGCAGCCAGCCTCCAGCAGGTCATGGTGGGGTGGAGGAGCAGCAGCCAGCCTCCAGCAGCTGATGGCGGGTTGCAGGAGCTGCAGCCAGCCTCCAGCAAATGATGGCGGGGTGCAGGAGCTGCAGGCAGCCTCCAGCAGCTGATGGCGGGGTGCAGGAGCAGCAGGCAGCCTCCAGCTGCTGATGACGGGGTGCAGGAGCTGCAACCAGCCTCCAGCTGGTGATGGTGGGGTGGAGGAGCTGCAGCCAGCCTCGAACAGCTGATGGCAGGGTGCAGGAGCAGCAGCCAGCCTCCAGCAGCTGATGGCGGGGCGCAGGAGCTGCAGGCAGCCTCCAGCAGCTGATGGCGGGGTGCAGGAGCAGCAGCCAGCCTCCAGCTGGTGATGGCGGGGTGAAGGAGCTGCAGCCAGCCACCAGCAGCTGATGGCGGGGTGAAGGAGCTGCAGCCAGCCACCAGCAGCTGATGGCGGGGTGGAGGAGCTGCAGCCAGCGTCCAGCAGCTGATGGTTGGGTGGTGGAGGAGCAGCAGCCAGCCTCCAGCAGCTGATGGCGGGGTGCAGGAGCAGCAGCCAGCGTCCAGCAGCTGATGGTTGGGTGGAGGAGCAGCAGCCAGCCTCCAGCAGCTGCTGGCGGGGTGCAGGAGCAGCAGCCAGCCTCCAGCAGCTGATGGCGGGGTGCAGGAGCTGCAGGCAGCCTCCAGCAGCTGATGGCGGTGTGCAGGAGCTGCAGCCAGCCTCCAGCAGCTGATGGCGGGGTGCAGGGGCTGCAGGCAGCCTCCAGCAGCTGATGGCGGGGTGCAGGAGCTGCAACCAGCCTCCAGCTGGTGATGGCGGGGTGGAGGAGCAGCAGCCAGCCTCCAGCAGCCAGCCTCCAGCTGCTGATGGCGGGGTGGAGGAACAGAAGCCTCCAGCAGCTGATGGCAGGGTGCAGGAGCAGCAGCCAGCCTCCAGCTGGTGATGGCGGGGTGGAGGAGCTGAAACCTGGGTCGGACCTGGTCTGCAGCAGGGCCCATTACCACTCAGAAGCTGATGGCAGTGTGTGTTTAGGTCCCTGCGGGGTGGATGAGCTGAAACCTGGGTCAGACTTGGTGTGCAGCAGGGCTCAGCACCCTCCAGAAGCCGATGACAGTGTGTCTTTAACTCCCTGCCTGGTGGGAGAGCTGAAAGCTGGGTCGGACCTGGTCTTTAGCAGAGCTCAGCAGCCTCCAGAAGCTGATGGCAGTGTGTGTTTCATCCCCTGCGGGGTGGGAGAGCTGAAACGTGGGTCGGACCTGGTCTGCAGCAGGGCCCATCACCATCCAGAAGCTGACGGCGGTGTGTGTTTAAGTCCCTGCGGGGTGGGAGAGCCATAACCTGGGTCGGACCTGGTCTGCAGCAGAGCTCAGCAGCCTCCAGAACCTGATGGCAGTGTGTCTTTAATCCACTGCGGGGTGCAGGAGCTGAAACCTGGGTCGGACCTGGTCTGCAGCAGGGCTCAGCAGCCAGCAGAAGGTGACGGCAGTGTGTGTTTAGTTCCCTGCGGGGTGCAGGAGCTGAAACCTGGGTCGGACCTGGTCTGCAGCAGAGCTCAGCAGCCAGCAGAAGGTGATGGCAGTGTGTGTTTAAGTCCCTGCCTGGTGGGAGAGCTGAAACCTGGGTCGGACCTGGTCTATAGAAGAGCTCAGCAGCCTCCAGAAGCTGATGGCAGTGTGTGTGTTTTGGTCCCTGCGGGGTGCAGGAGCAGGAACCCGGGTCGGACCTGGTCTATAGCGGAGCTCAGCAGCCTCCAGCAGCTGATGGCAGTGTGTGTTTAATTCCCTGCCTGGTGGGAGAGCTGTAACCCGGGTCGGACTTGGTCTGCAGCAGGGCCCATCACCATCCAGAAGCTGATGGCAGTGTGTCTTTAATTCCCTGCGGGGTGGAGGAGCAGAAACCTGGGTCGGACCTGGTCTATAGCAGAGCTCAGCAGCCTCCAGAAGCTGATGGCAGTGTGTGTTCAAGTCCCTGCGGGGTGGGAGAGCTGAAACCTGGGTCGGACCTGGTCTATAGAAGAGCTCAGCAGCCTCCAGCAGCTGATGGCAGTGTGTGTTTAAGTCCCTGCGGGGTGGGAGAGCTATATCCCGGGTCGGACCTGGTCTATAGCAGAGCTCAGCAGCCTCCAGCAGCTGATGGCAGTGTGTGTTTAAGTCCCTGCGGGGTGGGAGAGCTGAAACCTCGGTCGGACCTGGTCTATGGCAGAGCTCAGCAGCCTCCAGAAGCTGATGGCAGCGTGCCTCTAAGTCCCTGCCTGGTGGGAGAGCTGAAACCTGGGTCGGACATGGTCTGCAGCAGGGCTCGGCAGCCTCCAGCAGCTGATGGCAGTGTGTCTTTAAGTCCCTGCCTGGTGGGAGAGCTGAAACCTGGGTCGGACCTGGTCTATAGCAGAGCTCAGCAGCCTCCAGCAGCTGATGGCAGTGTGTGTTTAAGTCCCTGCCTGGTGTGAGAGCTGAAACCTGGGTCGGACCTGGTCTATAGAAGAGCTCAGCAGCCTCCAGCAGCTGATGGCAGTGTGTCTTTAAGTCACTGCCTGGTGGGAGAGCTGAAACCTGGGTCGGACCTGGTCTATAGTAGAGCTCAGCAGCCTCCAGCAGCTGATTGCAGTGTGTGTTTAAGTCCCTGCCTGGTGGGAGAGCTGATATCCGGGTCGGACCTGGTCCACAGCAGGGCCCATCACCCTCCAGAAGCTGGTGGCAGTGTGTGTTTAAGTCCCTGCGGGGTGCAGGAGCAGAAACCTGGGTGGGACCTGGTCTGCAGCAGAGCTCGGCAGCCTCCAGCAGCTGATGGCAGTGAGTGTTTAAGTCCCTGCGGGGTGGGAGAGCTATATCCCGGGTCAGACCTGGTCTAAAGCAGGGCCCATCACCCTCCAGAAGCTGGTGGCAGTGTGTGTTTAAGTCCCTGCGGGGTGGAGGAGCAGAAACCTGGGTCGGACCCGGTCTACAGCAGAGCTCAGCAGCCCCCAGAAGCTGATGGCAGTGTGTGTGTGTGTGTGTGTGTTTAAGTCTCTGCCTGGTTGGAGAGCCGATACCTGGGTCGGACCTGGTCTGCAGCAGGGCTCAGCAGCCTCCAGAAGCTGATGGCAGTGTGTCTTTCATTCCCTGCGGGGTGCAGGAGCAGAAACCTGGGTCGGACCTGGTCTATAGCGGAGCTCAGCAGCCTCCAGCAGCTGATGGCAGTGTGTGTGTTAAAGACCCTGCGGGGTGGGAGAGCTGAAACCTGGGTCGGACCTGGTCTGCAGCAGGGCTCAGCAGCCCCCAGAAGCTGATGGCTGTGTGTGTTTAAGTCCCTGCGCGGGGTGGGAGAGCTGAAACCTGGGTCGGACCTGGCCCGCAGCAGGGCCCATCACCCTCCAGAAGCTGATGGCGGTGTGGGTTTAAGTCCCTGCGGGGTTGAGGAGCTGAAACCTGGGTCGGACCTGGTCTGCAGCAGGGCCCATCACCATCCAGAAGCTGATGGCTGTGTGTGTTTAAGTCCCAGGGGGGTGGGAGAGCCATAACCTGGGTCGGACCTGGTCTGCAGCAGGGCTCAGCAGCCTCCAGTTGCAGATGGCAGTGTGTGTTTAGTTCCCTGCGGGGTGCAGGAGCTGAAACCTGGGTCGGACCTGGTCTATAGCAGAGCTCAGCAGCCTCCAGAAGCTGATGGCAGTGTGTCTTCAATTCCCTGCGGGGTGCAGGAGCTGATACCTGGGTCGGACCTGGTCTGCAGCAGGGCCCATCACCATCCAGACGCTGATGGCAGTGTGTGTTTAAGTCCTAGTGGGCTGCAGGAGCTGAAACCTGGGTCGGACCTGCTCTATAGTAGAGCTCAGCAGCCTCCAGAAGCTGATGGCAGTGTGTCTTTAAGTCCCTGCGGGGTGGGATAGCTGAAACCTGGGTCGGACCTGGTCTGCAGCAGGGCCCATCACCATCCAGACGCTGATGGCAGTGTGTGTTTAAGTCCTAGTGGGCTGCAGGAGCTGAAACCTGGGTCGGACCTGCTCTATAGTAGAGCTCAGCAGCCTCCAGAAGCTGATGGCAGTGTGTCTTTAAGTCCCTGCGGGGTGGGATAGCTGAAACCTGGGTCGGACCTGGTCTGCAGCAGGGCCCATCACCCTCCAGAAGCTGTTGGCAGTGTGTCTTCCATTCCTAGTGGGGCAGGGGAGCAAAGACCTGGGCAGAGGAGCGCCTGTCTGCATCCGATCCGGCCCCTCAGCAGCCCGCCGTGAGCCTTAGAGAACCCCCCCCCCCCCCCAGCGGGCTCCAGGAACCGGGCCCTGCGTCGGACCCAGCTCAGTAAGGCCCTCCCTCGGGCCCTGCAGCAGGTGGCCCCGTCTATGCAGTCGAAAACCCCGCGAAAATCGGTGTAGAAACGCCCGAGAGGCGTGGTGCGGTTCCCCCGGCCGGTACCGGGTCCGGACCGGTCCGGAAGTCCACCCAGAACACTGCCTGGGGCTTCTGGGCGGCTCCCCAGGCGCAGGCAGTCGAAAACCGCGTGAAAATCGGTTCAGAATTGACAAAACGGCGACCTCGTCGCTCCAAAAACTAAGTCCAAACTAAGCCTTTCGCTTATCGCTTAACGCTTAAGGCGGTCGGCCTTATGGCCAGTAAATGAAAAGTGCCTGCGCCCCTGGAGGTTTTGGAAGGTGCGAGCGATGACCATGCTCGGGTTAGTAGGTGAGGCCATCGGAAAACCAGCGTGAGTTGGCGGGTTTGGGTGGCAATCTATTCCAGGCAGAGTCGACTATCTCTGGGCATCAATTTTGGGATTTTTCCGGCTCTGGTTCTGGGAGAAACGCAGGGGCAAAGTGCACGAGCCGCGGCCGATTTTGGTGGCCTGTCCCTGGGCACAAAGTCTGAGGAGTGTGGGCCTGGTTCTCCGAAAAATACCAGTCTGCTGGAGCTCACTCCCATGGCTCCAGGGGGCACGGCACACCCCCCGGTAGCCGACCAAAGTGCTCTACTCGGGCCAGACTCGGACCCACGACCCGGGGTGAGAACCACAACTACTGGTCATCCTTTTGACCTCCAGGGGGCGCGGCAGAGCCTCCCCAGTCCGACGCAAGTGCCCCACTTGGGCCATACTCAGACCCACGGCCCGGGGCGAGAACCACAACTACTGGTCATCCTTTAGACCTCCAGGGGGCCCGGCACAGCCTCCCTAGACCGACACAAGTGCTCCACTTGGGCTGTACTCTGACCCAAGTCCCGGTGCGAGAACCACAACTACTGGTCATCCTTTAGACCTCCAGGGGGCCCGGCACAGCCTCCCTAGGCCGACACAAGTGCTCCACTTGGGCTATACTCTGACCCAAGTCCCGGGGCGAGAACCACAACTACTGGTCATCCTTTTGACCTCATGGTCATCCTTTAGATCTCCAGGGGGCCCGGCACAGCCTCCCTAGGCCGACACAAGTGCTCCACTTGGGCTATACTCTGACCCAAGTCCCGGGGCGAGAACCACAACTACTGGTCATCCTTTAGACCTCCAGGGGGCACGGCACACCCCCCGGTAGCCGACCAAAGTGCTCTACTCGGGCCAGACTCGGACCCACGACCCGGGGTGAGAACCACAACTACTGGTCATCCTTTAGACCTCCAGGGGGCCCGGCACAGCCTCCCTAGTCCGACACAAGTGCTCCACTTGGGCTATACTCTGACCCAAGTCCCGGGGCGAGAACCACAACTACTGGTCATCCTTTAGACCTCCAGGGGGACCGGCACAGCCTCCCTAGACCGACACAAGTGCACCACTTGGGCCATACTCTGACCCAAGTCCCGGGGCGAGAACCACAACTACTGGTCATCCTTTTGACCTCATGGTCATCCTTTAGACCTCAAGGGGGCACGGCAGAGCCTCCCTAGTCCGACACAAGTGTCCCACTTGGGCTATACTATGACCCAAGTCCCGGGGCGAGAACCACAACTACTGGTCATCCTTTAGACCTCAAGGGGGCACGGCAGAGCCTCCCTAGTCCGACACAAGTGTCCCACTTGGGCCATACTCAGACCCACGGCCCGGGGCGAGAACCACAACTACTGGTCATCCTTTAGACCTCCAGGGGGCCCGGCACAGCCTCCCTAGTCCGACGCAAGTGCTCCACTTGGGCTGTACTCTGACCCAAGTCCCGGGGCGAGAACCACAACTAATGGTCATCCTTTAGACCTCCAGGGGGCACGGCACAGCCTCCCTAGTCCGACACAAGTGCTCCACTTGGGCTATACTCTGACCCAAGTCCCGGGGCGAGAACCACAACTACTGGTCATCCTTTAGACCTCCAGGGGGCACGGCAGAGCCTCCCTAGTCCGACACAAGTGTCCCACTTGGGCTATTCTCTGACCCAAGTCCCGGGGCGAGAACCACAACTACTGGTCATCCTTTAGACCTCCAGGGGGCACGACACAGCCTCCCTAGTCCGACCCAAGTGCTCCACTTGGGCTATACTATGACCCAAGTCCCGGGGCGAGAACCACAACTACTGGTCATCCTTTAGACCTCCAGGGGGCACGGCACAGCCTCCCTAGTCCGACACAAGTGCTCCACTTGGGCTATACTCTGACCCAAGTCCCGGGGCGAGAACCACAACTACTGGTCATCCTTTAGACCTCCAGGGGGCACGGCACAGCCTCCCTAGTCCGACACAAGTGCTCCACTTGGGCTATACTCTGACCCAAGTCCCGGGGCGAGAACCACAACTACTGGTCATCCTTTTGACCTCATGGTCATCCTTTAGACCTCCAGGGGGCCCGGCACAGCCTCCCTAGGCCGACACAAGTGCTCCACTTGGGCTATACTCTGACCCAAGTCCC
This sequence comes from Nothobranchius furzeri, assembly GCF_043380555.1. Taxonomy (NCBI): domain Eukaryota; kingdom Metazoa; phylum Chordata; class Actinopteri; order Cyprinodontiformes; family Nothobranchiidae; genus Nothobranchius; species Nothobranchius furzeri. The sequence continues at coordinate 42,476 of NW_027223108.1, forward strand.
GGGGCGAGAACCACAACTACTGGTC
>NW_027223108.1:52500-65000 GCF_043380555.1 Nothobranchius furzeri
CGTTGGAGAGGCTGTGTGGGTGGGAGAAGGCTGCGGGGATGGGGGAGCCTGATCCTGGGTGCGATGGTGTTGAGTGTGGGTGGGAGAAGGCTGCGGGGCTGGGGGAGCCTGATGCTGGGTGTGATGGTGTTGAGTGAGGGTGGGAGAAGTCTTCGGGGATGGTGGAGCCTGATCCTGGGTTCGGTGGTGTTGAGTGTGGGTGGGAGAAGGCTGCGGGCATGGGGATGCCTGATGAGCCTGGATGTGATGCTGGTGAGAGAGGGGACAGGGCAGAGGCCGGCTGGACGTGCAGCGGGCAGGGGGAAACTTGAGCCTGGGTGGGTGGTTGTGCATCCAGGGCGGGCAGGGAGAGGTGAGACGTGGGCCTGGGCTGGTCGTCAGCGGTTCACCACAGGCAGCTGGTGGCGGTGTGGCTGAGCAGAAGCCTCCAGCAGGTGATGGCGGGGTGGGGGAGCAGCAGCCAGCCTCAAGCAGCCAGCCTCCAGCTGCTGATGGTGGGGTGGAGGAACAGAAGCCTCCAGCTGGTGATGTCAGGGTGGAGGAGCAGCAGCCAGCCTCCAACGGCTGATGGTGGGGTGGAGGAGCTGCAGCCAGCCTCCAGCAGCTGATGGCGGGGTGCAGGAGCAGCAGCCAGCCTCCAGCTGGTGATGGCGGGGTGAAGGAGCTGCAGCCAGCCACCAGCAGCTGATGGCGGGGTGCAGGAGCAGCAGCCAGCCACCAGCAGCTGATGGCGGGGTGGAGGAGCTGCAGCCAGCGTCCAGCAGCTGATGGTTGGGTGGTGGAGGAGCAGCAGCCAGCCTCCAGCAGCTGCTGGCGGGGTGCAGGAGCAGCAGCCAGCCTCCAGCAGCTGGTGGCGGGGTGGAGGAGCAGAAGCCAGCCTCCAGCAGCTGATGGCGGGGTGCAGGAGCAGAAGCCAGCCTCCAGCTGGTGATGGCGGGGTGAAGGAGCTGCAGCCAGCCTCCAGCAGCCAGCCTCCAGCTGGTGATGGCGGGGCGGAGGAGCAGGCAGCCTCCATCAGCTGATGGCGGGGTGTAGGAGCAGCAGCCAGCCTCCAGCTGGTGATGGCGGGGAGGAGGAGCAGCAGCAGCCAGCCTCCAGCAGCCAGCCAGCCTCCAGCAGCTGATGGCGGTGTGTGGGAGCAGCAGCCAGCCTCCAGCGGCCAGCCAGCCTCCAGCAGCTGATGGCGGGGTGGAGGAGCTGCAGCCAGCGTCCATCAGCTGATGGCGGGGTGGAAGAGCAGCAGGCAGCCTCCAGCTGGTGATGGCGGGGTGGAGGAGCTGCAGCCAGCGTCCAGCAGCTGATGGCGGGGTGCAGGAGCAGCAGCCAGCCTCCAGCAGCTGATGGCGGGGTGGAGGAGCTGCAGCCAGCCTCCAGCAGCCAGCCTCCAGCTAGTGATGGCGGGGTGGAGAAGCAGGCAGCCTCCGTCAGCTGATGGCGGGGTGGAGGAGCAGAAGCCAGCCTCCAGCAGCTGATGGCGGGGTGCAGGAGCTGCAGCCAGCGTCCAGCAGCTGATGGTGGGGTGGAGGAGCTGCAGCCAGCCTCCAGCAGCCAGCCTCCAGCTAGTGATGGCGGGGTGGAGAAGCAGGCAGCCTCCGTCAGCTGATGGCGGGGTGGAGGAGCAGAAGCCAGCCTCCAGCAGCTGATGGCGGGGTGCAGGAGCTGCAGCCAGCGTCCAGCAGCTGATGGTGGGGTGGAGGAGCTGCAGCCAGCGTCCAGCAGCTGATGGTGGGGTGGAGGAGCTGCAGCCAGCCTCCAGCAGCCAGCCTCCAGCAGCTGATGGCGGGGTGCAGGAGCAGCAGCCAGCCTCCAGCAGCTGATGGCGGGGTGCAGGAGCAGCAGGCAGCCTCCAGCAGCTGATGGCGGGGTGGAGGAGCAGAAGCCAGCCTCCAGCAGCTGATGGCGGGGTGCAGGAGCTGCAGCCAGCGTCCAGCAGCTGATGGTGGGGTGGAGGAGCTGCAGCCAGCGTCCAGCAGCTGATGGTTGGGTGGAGGAGCAGCAGCCAGCCTCCAGCAGCCAGCCTCCAGCTAGTGATGGCGGGGTGGAGAAGCAGGCAGCCTCCATCAGCTGATGGCGGGGTGGAGGAGCAGAAGCCAGCCTCCAGCTGGTGATGGCGGGGTGCAGGAGCTGCAGGCAGCCTCCAGCAGCTGATGGCGGGGTGCAGGAGCTGCAGGCAGCCTCCAGCAGCTGATGGCGGGGTGGAGGAGCTGCAGCCAGCGTCCAGCAGCTGATGGTGGGGTGGAGGAGCTGCAGCCAGCGTCCAGCAGCTGATGGTTGGGTGGAGGAGCAGCAGCCAGCCTCCAGCAGCTGATGGCGGGGTGCAGGAGCAGCAGCCAGCCTCCAGCAGCTGATGGCGGGGTGGAGGAGCTGCAGCCAGCCTCCAGCAGCCAGCCTCCAGCTAGTGATGGCGGGGTGGAGAAGCAGGCAGCCTCCATCAGCTGATGGCGGGGTGGAGGAGCAGAAGCCAGCCTCCAGCTGGTGATGGCGGGGTGCAGGAGCTGCAGGCAGCCTCCAGCAGCTGATGGCGGGGTGGAGGAGCTGCAGCCAGCCTCCAGCAGCCAGCCTCCAGCTAGTGATGGCGGGGTGGAGAAGCAGGCAGCCTCCATCAGCTGATGGCGGGGTGGAGGAGCAGAAGCCAGCCTCCAGCAGCTGATGGCGGGGTGCAGGAGGTGCAGGCAGCCTCCAGCAGCTGATGGCGGGGTGCAGGAGCAGCAGGCAGCCTCCAGCAGCTGATGGCGGGGTGCAGGAGCTGCAACCAGCCTCCAGCTGGTGATGGCGGGGTGGAGGAGCTGCAGCCAGCCTCCAGCAGCCAGCCCCCAGCAGCTGATGGCGGGGTGGAGGAGCAGAAGCCAGCCTCCAGCAGCTGATGGTGGGGTGCAGGAGCTGCAGCCAGCCTCCAGCAGCCAGCCTCCAGCTGGTGATGGCGGGGTGGAGGAGCAGCAGCAGACAGCCTCCAGCAGCCAGCCAGCCTCCAGGAGCTGATGGCGGTGTGTGGGAGCAGCAGCCAGCCTCCAGCGTTCAGCCAGCATCCATCAGCTGATGGCGGTGTGAAGGAGCTGCAGCCAGCCTCCAGCAGGTCATGGTGGGGTGGAGGAGCAGCAGCCAGCCTCCAGCAGCTGATGGCGGGTTGCAGGAGCTGCAGCCAGCCTCCAGCAAATGATGGCGGGGTGCAGGAGCTGCAGGCAGCCTCCAGCAGCTGATGGCGGGGTGCAGGAGCAGCAGGCAGCCTCCAGCTGCTGATGACGGGGTGCAGGAGCTGCAACCAGCCTCCAGCTGGTGATGGTGGGGTGGAGGAGCTGCAGCCAGCCTCGAACAGCTGATGGCAGGGTGCAGGAGCAGCAGCCAGCCTCCAGCAGCTGATGGCGGGGCGCAGGAGCTGCAGGCAGCCTCCAGCAGCTGATGGCGGGGTGCAGGAGCAGCAGCCAGCCTCCAGCTGGTGATGGCGGGGTGAAGGAGCTGCAGCCAGCCACCAGCAGCTGATGGCGGGGTGAAGGAGCTGCAGCCAGCCACCAGCAGCTGATGGCGGGGTGGAGGAGCTGCAGCCAGCGTCCAGCAGCTGATGGTTGGGTGGTGGAGGAGCAGCAGCCAGCCTCCAGCAGCTGATGGCGGGGTGCAGGAGCAGCAGCCAGCGTCCAGCAGCTGATGGTTGGGTGGAGGAGCAGCAGCCAGCCTCCAGCAGCTGCTGGCGGGGTGCAGGAGCAGCAGCCAGCCTCCAGCAGCTGATGGCGGGGTGCAGGAGCTGCAGGCAGCCTCCAGCAGCTGATGGCGGTGTGCAGGAGCTGCAGCCAGCCTCCAGCAGCTGATGGCGGGGTGCAGGGGCTGCAGGCAGCCTCCAGCAGCTGATGGCGGGGTGCAGGAGCTGCAACCAGCCTCCAGCTGGTGATGGCGGGGTGGAGGAGCAGCAGCCAGCCTCCAGCAGCCAGCCTCCAGCTGCTGATGGCGGGGTGGAGGAACAGAAGCCTCCAGCAGCTGATGGCAGGGTGCAGGAGCAGCAGCCAGCCTCCAGCTGGTGATGGCGGGGTGGAGGAGCTGAAACCTGGGTCGGACCTGGTCTGCAGCAGGGCCCATTACCACTCAGAAGCTGATGGCAGTGTGTGTTTAGGTCCCTGCGGGGTGGATGAGCTGAAACCTGGGTCAGACTTGGTGTGCAGCAGGGCTCAGCACCCTCCAGAAGCCGATGACAGTGTGTCTTTAACTCCCTGCCTGGTGGGAGAGCTGAAAGCTGGGTCGGACCTGGTCTTTAGCAGAGCTCAGCAGCCTCCAGAAGCTGATGGCAGTGTGTGTTTCATCCCCTGCGGGGTGGGAGAGCTGAAACGTGGGTCGGACCTGGTCTGCAGCAGGGCCCATCACCATCCAGAAGCTGACGGCGGTGTGTGTTTAAGTCCCTGCGGGGTGGGAGAGCCATAACCTGGGTCGGACCTGGTCTGCAGCAGAGCTCAGCAGCCTCCAGAACCTGATGGCAGTGTGTCTTTAATCCACTGCGGGGTGCAGGAGCTGAAACCTGGGTCGGACCTGGTCTGCAGCAGGGCTCAGCAGCCAGCAGAAGGTGACGGCAGTGTGTGTTTAGTTCCCTGCGGGGTGCAGGAGCTGAAACCTGGGTCGGACCTGGTCTGCAGCAGAGCTCAGCAGCCAGCAGAAGGTGATGGCAGTGTGTGTTTAAGTCCCTGCCTGGTGGGAGAGCTGAAACCTGGGTCGGACCTGGTCTATAGAAGAGCTCAGCAGCCTCCAGAAGCTGATGGCAGTGTGTGTGTTTTGGTCCCTGCGGGGTGCAGGAGCAGGAACCCGGGTCGGACCTGGTCTATAGCGGAGCTCAGCAGCCTCCAGCAGCTGATGGCAGTGTGTGTTTAATTCCCTGCCTGGTGGGAGAGCTGTAACCCGGGTCGGACTTGGTCTGCAGCAGGGCCCATCACCATCCAGAAGCTGATGGCAGTGTGTCTTTAATTCCCTGCGGGGTGGAGGAGCAGAAACCTGGGTCGGACCTGGTCTATAGCAGAGCTCAGCAGCCTCCAGAAGCTGATGGCAGTGTGTGTTCAAGTCCCTGCGGGGTGGGAGAGCTGAAACCTGGGTCGGACCTGGTCTATAGAAGAGCTCAGCAGCCTCCAGCAGCTGATGGCAGTGTGTGTTTAAGTCCCTGCGGGGTGGGAGAGCTATATCCCGGGTCGGACCTGGTCTATAGCAGAGCTCAGCAGCCTCCAGCAGCTGATGGCAGTGTGTGTTTAAGTCCCTGCGGGGTGGGAGAGCTGAAACCTCGGTCGGACCTGGTCTATGGCAGAGCTCAGCAGCCTCCAGAAGCTGATGGCAGCGTGCCTCTAAGTCCCTGCCTGGTGGGAGAGCTGAAACCTGGGTCGGACATGGTCTGCAGCAGGGCTCGGCAGCCTCCAGCAGCTGATGGCAGTGTGTCTTTAAGTCCCTGCCTGGTGGGAGAGCTGAAACCTGGGTCGGACCTGGTCTATAGCAGAGCTCAGCAGCCTCCAGCAGCTGATGGCAGTGTGTGTTTAAGTCCCTGCCTGGTGTGAGAGCTGAAACCTGGGTCGGACCTGGTCTATAGAAGAGCTCAGCAGCCTCCAGCAGCTGATGGCAGTGTGTCTTTAAGTCACTGCCTGGTGGGAGAGCTGAAACCTGGGTCGGACCTGGTCTATAGTAGAGCTCAGCAGCCTCCAGCAGCTGATTGCAGTGTGTGTTTAAGTCCCTGCCTGGTGGGAGAGCTGATATCCGGGTCGGACCTGGTCCACAGCAGGGCCCATCACCCTCCAGAAGCTGGTGGCAGTGTGTGTTTAAGTCCCTGCGGGGTGCAGGAGCAGAAACCTGGGTGGGACCTGGTCTGCAGCAGAGCTCGGCAGCCTCCAGCAGCTGATGGCAGTGAGTGTTTAAGTCCCTGCGGGGTGGGAGAGCTATATCCCGGGTCAGACCTGGTCTAAAGCAGGGCCCATCACCCTCCAGAAGCTGGTGGCAGTGTGTGTTTAAGTCCCTGCGGGGTGGAGGAGCAGAAACCTGGGTCGGACCCGGTCTACAGCAGAGCTCAGCAGCCCCCAGAAGCTGATGGCAGTGTGTGTGTGTGTGTGTGTGTTTAAGTCTCTGCCTGGTTGGAGAGCCGATACCTGGGTCGGACCTGGTCTGCAGCAGGGCTCAGCAGCCTCCAGAAGCTGATGGCAGTGTGTCTTTCATTCCCTGCGGGGTGCAGGAGCAGAAACCTGGGTCGGACCTGGTCTATAGCGGAGCTCAGCAGCCTCCAGCAGCTGATGGCAGTGTGTGTGTTAAAGACCCTGCGGGGTGGGAGAGCTGAAACCTGGGTCGGACCTGGTCTGCAGCAGGGCTCAGCAGCCCCCAGAAGCTGATGGCTGTGTGTGTTTAAGTCCCTGCGGGGTGGGAGAGCTGAAACCTGGGTCGGACCTGGCCCGCAGCAGGGCCCATCACCCTCCAGAAGCTGATGGCGGTGTGGGTTTAAGTCCCTGCGGGGTTGAGGAGCTGAAACCTGGGTCGGACCTGGTCTGCAGCAGGGCCCATCACCATCCAGAAGCTGATGGCTGTGTGTGTTTAAGTCCCAGGGGGGTGGGAGAGCCATAACCTGGGTCGGACCTGGTCTGCAGCAGGGCTCAGCAGCCTCCAGTTGCAGATGGCAGTGTGTGTTTAGTTCCCTGCGGGGTGCAGGAGCTGAAACCTGGGTCGGACCTGGTCTATAGCAGAGCTCAGCAGCCTCCAGAAGCTGATGGCAGTGTGTCTTCAATTCCCTGCGGGGTGCAGGAGCTGATACCTGGGTCGGACCTGGTCTGCAGCAGGGCCCATCACCATCCAGACGCTGATGGCAGTGTGTGTTTAAGTCCTAGTGGGCTGCAGGAGCTGAAACCTGGGTCGGACCTGCTCTATAGTAGAGCTCAGCAGCCTCCAGAAGCTGATGGCAGTGTGTCTTTAAGTCCCTGCGGGGTGGGATAGCTGAAACCTGGGTCGGACCTGGTCTGCAGCAGGGCCCATCACCATCCAGACGCTGATGGCAGTGTGTGTTTAAGTCCTAGTGGGCTGCAGGAGCTGAAACCTGGGTCGGACCTGCTCTATAGTAGAGCTCAAGCCTCCAGAAGCTGATGGCAGTGTGTCTTTAAGTCCCTGCGGGGTGGGATAGCTGAAACCTGGGTCGGACCTGGTCTGCAGCAGGGCCCATCACCCTCCAGAAGCTGTTGGCAGTGTGTCTTCCATTCCTAGTGGGGCAGGGGAGCAAAGACCTGGGCAGAGGAGCGCCTGTCTGCATCCGATCCGGCCCCTCAGCAGCCCGCCGTGAGCCTTAGAGAACCCCCCCCCCCCCCAGCGGGCTCCAGGAACCGGGCCCTGCGTCGGACCCAGCTCAGTAAGGCCCTCCCTCGGGCCCTGCAGCAGGTGGCCCCGTCTATGCAGTCGAAAACCCCGCGAAAATCGGTGTAGAAACGCCCGAGAGGCGTGGTGCGGTTCCCCCGGCCGGTACCGGGTCCGGACCGGTCCGGAAGTCCACCCAGAACACTGCCTGGGGCTTCTGGGCGGCTCCCCAGGCGCAGGCAGTCGAAAACCGCGTGAAAATCGGTTCAGAATTGACAAAACGGCGACCTCGTCGCTCCAAAAACTAAGTCCAAACTAAGCCTTTCGCTTATCGCTTAACGCTTAAGGCGGTCGGCCTTATGGCCAGTAAATGAAAAGTGCCTGCGCCCCTGGAGGTTTTGGAAGGTGCGAGCGATGACCATGCTCGGGTTAGTAGGTGAGGCCATCGGAAAACCAGCGTGAGTTGGCGGGTTTGGGTGGCAATCTATTCCAGGCAGAGTCGACTATCTCTGGGCATCAATTTTGGGATTTTTCCGGCTCTGGTTCTGGGAGAAACGCAGGGGCAAAGTGCACGAGCCGCGGCCGATTTTGGTGGCCTGTCCCTGGGCACAAAGTCTGAGGAGTGTGGGCCTGGTTCTCCGAAAAATACCAGTCTGCTGGAGCTCACTCCCATGGCTCCAGGGGGCACGGCACACCCCCCGGTAGCCGACCAAAGTGCTCTACTCGGGCCAGACTCGGACCCACGACCCGGGGTGAGAACCACAACTACTGGTCATCCTTTTGACCTCCAGGGGGCGCGGCAGAGCCTCCCCAGTCCGACGCAAGTGCCCCACTTGGGCCATACTCAGACCCACGGCCCGGGGCGAGAACCACAACTACTGGTCATCCTTTAGACCTCCAGGGGGCCCGGCACAGCCTCCCTAGACCGACACAAGTGCTCCACTTGGGCTGTACTCTGACCCAAGTCCCGGTGCGAGAACCACAACTACTGGTCATCCTTTAGACCTCCAGGGGGCCCGGCACAGCCTCCCTAGGCCGACACAAGTGCTCCACTTGGGCTATACTCTGACCCAAGTCCCGGGGCGAGAACCACAACTACTGGTCATCCTTTTGACCTCATGGTCATCCTTTAGATCTCCAGGGGGCCCGGCACAGCCTCCCTAGGCCGACACAAGTGCTCCACTTGGGCTATACTCTGACCCAAGTCCCGGGGCGAGAACCACAACTACTGGTCATCCTTTAGACCTCCAGGGGGCACGGCACACCCCCCGGTAGCCGACCAAAGTGCTCTACTCGGGCCAGACTCGGACCCACGACCCGGGGTGAGAACCACAACTACTGGTCATCCTTTAGACCTCCAGGGGGCCCGGCACAGCCTCCCTAGTCCGACACAAGTGCTCCACTTGGGCTATACTCTGACCCAAGTCCCGGGGCGAGAACCACAACTACTGGTCATCCTTTAGACCTCCAGGGGGACCGGCACAGCCTCCCTAGACCGACACAAGTGCACCACTTGGGCCATACTCTGACCCAAGTCCCGGGGCGAGAACCACAACTACTGGTCATCCTTTTGACCTCATGGTCATCCTTTAGACCTCAAGGGGGCACGGCAGAGCCTCCCTAGTCCGACACAAGTGTCCCACTTGGGCTATACTATGACCCAAGTCCCGGGGCGAGAACCACAACTACTGGTCATCCTTTAGACCTCAAGGGGGCACGGCAGAGCCTCCCTAGTCCGACACAAGTGTCCCACTTGGGCCATACTCAGACCCACGGCCCGGGGCGAGAACCACAACTACTGGTCATCCTTTAGACCTCCAGGGGGCCCGGCACAGCCTCCCTAGTCCGACGCAAGTGCTCCACTTGGGCTGTACTCTGACCCAAGTCCCGGGGCGAGAACCACAACTAATGGTCATCCTTTAGACCTCCAGGGGGCACGGCACAGCCTCCCTAGTCCGACACAAGTGCTCCACTTGGGCTATACTCTGACCCAAGTCCCGGGGCGAGAACCACAACTACTGGTCATCCTTTAGACCTCCAGGGGGCACGGCAGAGCCTCCCTAGTCCGACACAAGTGTCCCACTTGGGCTATTCTCTGACCCAAGTCCCGGGGCGAGAACCACAACTACTGGTCATCCTTTAGACCTCCAGGGGGCACGACACAGCCTCCCTAGTCCGACCCAAGTGCTCCACTTGGGCTATACTATGACCCAAGTCCCGGGGCGAGAACCACAACTACTGGTCATCCTTTAGACCTCCAGGGGGCACGGCACAGCCTCCCTAGTCCGACACAAGTGCTCCACTTGGGCTATACTCTGACCCAAGTCCCGGGGCGAGAACCACAACTACTGGTCATCCTTTAGACCTCCAGGGGGCACGGCACAGCCTCCCTAGTCCGACACAAGTGCTCCACTTGGGCTATACTCTGACCCAAGTCCCGGGGCGAGAACCACAACTACTGGTCATCCTTTTGACCTCATGGTCATCCTTTAGACCTCCAGGGGGCCCGGCACAGCCTCCCTAGGCCGACACAAGTGCTCCACTTGGGCTATACTCTGACCCAAGTCCCGGGGCGAGAACCACAACTACTGGTCATCCTTTAGACCTCCAGGGGGCACGGCACAGCCTCCCTAGTCCGACACAAGTGCTCCACTTGGGCTATACTCTGACCCAAGTCCCGGGGCGAGAACCACAACTACTGGTCATCCTTTTGACCTCATGGTCATCCTTTAGACCTCCAGGGGGCCCGGCACAGCCTCCCTAGACCGACACAAGTGCTCCACTTGGGCTGTACTCTGACCCAAGTCCCGGTGCGAGAACCACAACTACTGGTCATCCTTTAGACCTCCAGGGGGCCCGGCACAGCCTCCCTAGGCCGACACAAGTGCTCCACTTGGGCTATACTCTGACCCAAGTCCCGGGGCGAGAACCACAACTACTGGTCATCCTTTTGACCTCATGGTCATCCTTTAGATCTCCAGGGGGCCCCGGCACAGCCTCCCTAGGCCGACACAAGTGCTCCACTTGGGCTATACTCTGACCCAAGTCCCGGGGCGAGAACCACAACTACTGGTCATCCTTTAGACCTCCAGGGGGCACGGCACACCCCCCGGTAGCCGACCAAAGTGCTCTACTCGGGCCAGACTCGGACCCACGACCCGGGGTGAGAACCACAACTACTGGTCATCCTTTAGACCTCCAGGGGGCCCGGCACAGCCTCCCTAGTCCGACACAAGTGCTCCACTTGGGCTATACTCTGACCCAAGTCCCGGGGCGAGAACCACAACTACTGGTCATCCTTTAGACCTCCAGGGGGACCGGCACAGCCTCCCTAGACCGACACAAGTGCACCACTTGGGCCATACTCTGACCCAAGTCCCGGGGCGAGAACCACAACTACTGGTCATCCTTTTGACCTCATGGTCATCCTTTAGACCTCAAGGGGGCACGGCAGAGCCTCCCTAGTCCGACACAAGTGTCCCACTTGGGCTATACTATGACCCAAGTCCCGGGGCGAGAACCACAACTACTGGTCATCCTTTAGACCTCAAGGGGGCACGGCAGAGCCTCCCTAGTCCGACACAAGTGTCCCACTTGGGCCATACTCAGACCCACGGCCCGGGGCGAGAACCACAACTACTGGTCATCCTTTAGACCTCCAGGGGGCCCGGCACAGCCTCCCTAGTCCGACGCAAGTGCTCCACTTGGGCTGTACTCTGACCCAAGTCCCGGGGCGAGAACCACAACTAATGGTCATCCTTTAGACCTCCAGGGGGCACGGCACAGCCTCCCTAGTCCGACACAAGTGCTCCACTTGGGCTATACTCTGACCCAAGTCCCGGGGCGAGAACCACAACTACTGGTCATCCTTTAGACCTCCAGGGGGCACGGCAGAGCCTCCCTAGTCCGACACAAGTGTCCCACTTGGGCTATTCTCTGACCCAAGTCCCGGGGCGAGAACCACAACTACTGGTCATCCTTTAGACCTCCAGGGGGCACGACACAGCCTCCCTAGTCCGACCCAAGTGCTCCACTTGGGCTATACTATGACCCAAGTCCCGGGGCGAGAACCACAACTACTGGTCATCCTTTAGACCTCCAGGGGGCACGGCAGAGCCTCCCTAGTCCGACACAAGTGTCCCACTTGGGCTATTCTCTGACCCAAGTCCCGGGGCGAGAACCACAACTACTGGTCATCCTTTAGACCTCCAGGGGGCACGACACAGCCTCCCTAGTCCGACCCAAGTGCTCCCCTTGGGCTATACTATGACCCAAGTCCCGGGGCGAGAACCACAACTACTGGTCATCCTTTAGACCTCCAGGGGGCACGGCACAGCCTCCCTAGTCCGACACAAGTGCTCCACTTGGGCTATACTCTGACCCAAGTCCCGGGGCGAGAACCACAACTACTGGTCATCCTTTAGACCTCCAGGGGGCACGGCACAGCCTCCCTAGTCCGACACAAGTGCTCCACTTGGGCTATACTCTGACCCAAGTCCCGGGGCGAGAACCACAACTACTGGTCATCCTTTTGACCTCATGGTCATCCTTTAGACCTCCAGGGGGCCCGGCACAGCCTCCCTAGGCCGACACAAGTGCTCCACTTGGGCTATACTCTGACCCAAGTCCCGGGGCGAGAACCACAACTACTGGTCATCCTTTAGACCTCCAGGGGGCACGGCACAGCCTCCCTAGTCCGACACAAGTGCTCCACTTCGGCTGTACTCTGACCCAAGTCCCGGGGCGAGAACCACAACTAATGGTCATCCTTTAGACCTCCATGGCAACAGGGGGATGTCAGACCCCAGCTCATCCCAGGTTGATGCCTCAATAGTAGCTTAGGGTCACGGCAGTCCCACCGTGATCCACCCTCTTGTCCTCTCTCCACAGGATGACCAGAGTGTCGTGTTTATTTTCAAAGTGTCCTCGTAGGATGACCATGAGTGCAGGAAAATTTTCAAAGTCCCTCTGTCGGATGACCATGAGTGCAGAAAAAATTTCAAAGTCCCCCTTGGGATTACCAGACGTTCGAGATTTCGGCTGAAAAATTTTCAAAGTGCTGCCGAGAGCCTGCGCTAGTTGCTTAAGGCTTGAGGAGATCCGCCTTATGGTAAGTAAACGAAAAGTGCCTGCGCCCCTGGAGGTTTTGGAAGGTGCGAGCGATGACCATGCTCGGGTTAGTAGGGAAGCTCATCGTCGAACCAGAGATGGGTAAGGGGCGA
>NW_027223108.1:75000-77967 GCF_043380555.1 Nothobranchius furzeri
TGATGGTGGGGTGGAGGAGCTGCAGCCAGCCTCCAGCAGCTGATGGCGGGGTGCAGGAGCAGCAGCCAGCCTCCAGCTGGTGATGGCGGGGTGAAGGAGCTGCAGCCAGCCACCAGCAGCTGATGGCGGGGTGCAGGAGCAGCAGCCAGCCACCAGCAGCTGATGGCGGGGTGGAGGAGCTGCAGCCAGCGTCCAGCAGCTGATGGTTGGGTGGTGGAGGAGCAGCAGCCAGCCTCCAGCAGCTGCTGGCGGGGTGCAGGAGCAGCAGCCAGCCTCCAGCAGCTGGTGGCGGGGTGGAGGAGCAGAAGCCAGCCTCCAGCAGCTGATGGCGGGGTGCAGGAGCAGAAGCCAGCCTCCAGCTGGTGATGGCGGGGTGAAGGAGCTGCAGCCAGCCTCCAGCAGCCAGCCTCCAGCTGGTGATGGCGGGGCGGAGGAGCAGGCAGCCTCCATCAGCTGATGGCGGGGTGTAGGAGCAGCAGCCAGCCTCCAGCTGGTGATGGCGGGGAGGAGGAGCAGCAGCAGCCAGCCTCCAGCAGCCAGCCAGCCTCCAGCAGCTGATGGCGGTGTGTGGGAGCAGCAGCCAGCCTCCAGCGGCCAGCCAGCCTCCAGCAGCTGATGGCGGGGTGGAGGAGCTGCAGCCAGCGTCCATCAGCTGATGGCGGGGTGGAAGAGCAGCAGGCAGCCTCCAGCTGGTGATGGCGGGGTGGAGGAGCTGCAGCCAGCGTCCAGCAGCTGATGGCGGGGTGCAGGAGCAGCAGCCAGCCTCCAGCAGCTGATGGCGGGGTGGAGGAGCTGCAGCCAGCCTCCAGCAGCCAGCCTCCAGCTAGTGATGGCGGGGTGGAGAAGCAGGCAGCCTCCGTCAGCTGATGGCGGGGTGGAGGAGCAGAAGCCAGCCTCCAGCAGCTGATGGCGGGGTGCAGGAGCTGCAGCCAGCGTCCAGCAGCTGATGGTGGGGTGGAGGAGCTGCAGCCAGCCTCCAGCAGCCAGCCTCCAGCTAGTGATGGCGGGGTGGAGAAGCAGGCAGCCTCCGTCAGCTGATGGCGGGGTGGAGGAGCAGAAGCCAGCCTCCAGCAGCTGATGGCGGGGTGCAGGAGCTGCAGCCAGCGTCCAGCAGCTGATGGTGGGGTGGAGGAGCTGCAGCCAGCGTCCAGCAGCTGATGGTGGGGTGGAGGAGCTGCAGCCAGCCTCCAGCAGCCAGCCTCCAGCAGCTGATGGCGGGGTGCAGGAGCAGCAGCCAGCCTCCAGCAGCTGATGGCGGGGTGCAGGAGCAGCAGGCAGCCTCCAGCAGCTGATGGCGGGGTGGAGGAGCAGAAGCCAGCCTCCAGCAGCTGATGGCGGGGTGCAGGAGCTGCAGCCAGCGTCCAGCAGCTGATGGTGGGGTGGAGGAGCTGCAGCCAGCGTCCAGCAGCTGATGGTTGGGTGGAGGAGCAGCAGCCAGCCTCCAGCAGCCAGCCTCCAGCTAGTGATGGCGGGGTGGAGAAGCAGGCAGCCTCCATCAGCTGATGGCGGGGTGGAGGAGCAGAAGCCAGCCTCCAGCTGGTGATGGCGGGGTGCAGGAGCTGCAGGCAGCCTCCAGCAGCTGATGGCGGGGTGCAGGAGCTGCAGGCAGCCTCCAGCAGCTGATGGCGGGGTGGAGGAGCTGCAGCCAGCGTCCAGCAGCTGATGGTGGGGTGGAGGAGCTGCAGCCAGCGTCCAGCAGCTGATGGTTGGGTGGAGGAGCAGCAGCCAGCCTCCAGCAGCTGATGGCGGGGTGCAGGAGCAGCAGCCAGCCTCCAGCAGCTGATGGCGGGGTGGAGGAGCTGCAGCCAGCCTCCAGCAGCCAGCCTCCAGCTAGTGATGGCGGGGTGGAGAAGCAGGCAGCCTCCATCAGCTGATGGCGGGGTGGAGGAGCAGAAGCCAGCCTCCAGCTGGTGATGGCGGGGTGCAGGAGCTGCAGGCAGCCTCCAGCAGCTGATGGCGGGGTGGAGGAGCTGCAGCCAGCCTCCAGCAGCCAGCCTCCAGCTAGTGATGGCGGGGTGGAGAAGCAGGCAGCCTCCATCAGCTGATGGCGGGGTGGAGGAGCAGAAGCCAGCCTCCAGCAGCTGATGGCGGGGTGCAGGAGGTGCAGGCAGCCTCCAGCAGCTGATGGCGGGGTGCAGGAGCAGCAGGCAGCCTCCAGCAGCTGATGGCGGGGTGCAGGAGCTGCAACCAGCCTCCAGCTGGTGATGGCGGGGTGGAGGAGCTGCAGCCAGCCTCCAGCAGCCAGCCCCCAGCAGCTGATGGCGGGGTGGAGGAGCAGAAGCCAGCCTCCAGCAGCTGATGGTGGGGTGCAGGAGCTGCAGCCAGCCTCCAGCAGCCAGCCTCCAGCTGGTGATGGCGGGGTGGAGGAGCAGCAGCAGACAGCCTCCAGCAGCCAGCCAGCCTCCAGGAGCTGATGGCGGTGTGTGGGAGCAGCAGCCAGCCTCCAGCGTTCAGCCAGCATCCATCAGCTGATGGCGGTGTGAAGGAGCTGCAGCCAGCCTCCAGCAGGTCATGGTGGGGTGGAGGAGCAGCAGCCAGCCTCCAGCAGCTGATGGCGGGTTGCAGGAGCTGCAGCCAGCCTCCAGCAAATGATGGCGGGGTGCAGGAGCTGCAGGCAGCCTCCAGCAGCTGATGGCGGGGTGCAGGAGCAGCAGGCAGCCTCCAGCTGCTGATGACGGGGTGCAGGAGCTGCAACCAGCCTCCAGCTGGTGATGGTGGGGTGGAGGAGCTGCAGCCAGCCTCGAACAGCTGATGGCAGGGTGCAGGAGCAGCAGCCAGCCTCCAGCAGCTGATGGCGGGGCGCAGGAGCTGCAGGCAGCCTCCAGCAGCTGATGGCGGGGTGCAGGAGCAGCAGCCAGCCTCCAGCTGGTGATGGCGGGGTGAAGGAGCTGCAGCCAGCCACCAGCAGCTGATGGCGGGGTGAAGGAGCTGCAGCCAGCCACCAGCAGCTGATGGCGGGGTGGAGGA
>NW_027223109.1:0-7500 GCF_043380555.1 Nothobranchius furzeri
GCGGTTTTCGACTGCCTGCGCCTGGGGAGCCGCCCAGAAGCCCCAGGCAGTGTTCTGGGTGGACTTCCGGACCGGTCCGGACCCGGTACCGGCCGGGGGAACCGCACCACGCCTCTCGGGCGTTTCTACACCGATTTTCGCGGGGTTTTCGACTGCATAGACGGGGCCACCTGCTGCAGGGCCCGAGGGAGGGCCTTACTGAGCTGGGTCCGACGCAGGGCCCGGTTCCTGGAGCCCGCTGGGGGGGGGGGGGGTTCTCTAAGGCTCACGGCGGGCTGCTGAGGGGCCGGATCGGATGCAGACAGGCGCTCCTCTGCCCAGGTCTTTGCTCCCCTGCCCCACTAGGAATGGAAGACACACTGCCAACAGCTTCTGGAGGGTGATGGGCCCTGCTGCAGACCAGGTCCGACCCAGGTTTCAGCTATCCCACCCCGCAGGGACTTAAAGACACACTGCCATCAGCTTCTGGAGGCTGCTGAGCTCTACTATAGAGCAGGTCCGACCCAGGTTTCAGCTCCTGCAGCCCACTAGGACTTAAACACACACTGCCATCAGCGTCTGGATGGTGATGGGCCCTGCTGCAGACCAGGTCCGACCCAGGTTTCAGCTATCCCACCCCGCAGGGACTTAAAGACACACTGCCATCAGCTTCTGGAGGCTGCTGAGCTCTACTATAGAGCAGGTCCGACCCAGGTTTCAGCTCCTGCAGCCCACTAGGACTTAAACACACACTGCCATCAGCGTCTGGATGGTGATGGGCCCTGCTGCAGACCAGGTCCGACCCAGGTATCAGCTCCTGCACCCCGCAGGGAATTGAAGACACACTGCCATCAGCTTCTGGAGGCTGCTGAGCTCTGCTATAGACCAGGTCCGACCCAGGTTTCAGCTCCTGCACCCCGCAGGGAACTAAACACACACTGCCATCTGCAACTGGAGGCTGCTGAGCCCTGCTGCAGACCAGGTCCGACCCAGGTTATGGCTCTCCCACCCCCCTGGGACTTAAACACACACAGCCATCAGCTTCTGGATGGTGATGGGCCCTGCTGCAGACCAGGTCCGACCCAGGTTTCAGCTCCTCAACCCCGCAGGGACTTAAACCCACACCGCCATCAGCTTCTGGAGGGTGATGGGCCCTGCTGCGGGCCAGGTCCGACCCAGGTTTCAGCTCTCCCACCCCGCAGGGACTTAAACACACACAGCCATCAGCTTCTGGGGGCTGCTGAGCCCTGCTGCAGACCAGGTCCGACCCAGGTTTCAGCTCTCCCACCCCGCAGGGTCTTTAACACACACACTGCCATCAGCTGCTGGAGGCTGCTGAGCTCCGCTATAGACCAGGTCCGACCCAGGTTTCTGCTCCTGCACCCCGCAGGGAATGAAAGACACACTGCCATCAGCTTCTGGAGGCTGCTGAGCCCTGCTGCAGACCAGGTCCGACCCAGGTATCGGCTCTCCAACCAGGCAGAGACTTAAACACACACACACACACACACACTGCCATCAGCTTCTGGGGGCTGCTGAGCTCTGCTGTAGACCGGGTCCGACCCAGGTTTCTGCTCCTCCACCCCGCAGGGACTTAAACACACACTGCCACCAGCTTCTGGAGGGTGATGGGCCCTGCTTTAGACCAGGTCTGACCCGGGATATAGCTCTCCCACCCCGCAGGGACTTAAACACTCACTGCCATCAGCTGCTGGAGGCTGCCGAGCTCTGCTGCAGACCAGGTCCCACCCAGGTTTCTGCTCCTGCACCCCGCAGGGACTTAAACACACACTGCCACCAGCTTCTGGAGGGTGATGGGCCCTGCTGTGGACCAGGTCCGACCCGGATATCAGCTCTCCCACCAGGCAGGGACTTAAACACACACTGCAATCAGCTGCTGGAGGCTGCTGAGCTCTACTATAGACCAGGTCCGACCCAGGTTTCAGCTCTCCCACCAGGCAGTGACTTAAAGACACACTGCCATCAGCTGCTGGAGGCTGCTGAGCTCTTCTATAGACCAGGTCCGACCCAGGTTTCAGCTCTCACACCAGGCAGGGACTTAAACACACACTGCCATCAGCTGCTGGAGGCTGCTGAGCTCTGCTATAGACCAGGTCCGACCCAGGTTTCAGCTCTCCCACCAGGCAGGGACTTAAAGACACACTGCCATCAGCTGCTGGAGGCTGCCGAGCCCTGCTGCAGACCATGTCCGACCCAGGTTTCAGCTCTCCCACCAGGCAGGGACTTAGAGGCACGCTGCCATCAGCTTCTGGAGGCTGCTGAGCTCTGCCATAGACCAGGTCCGACCGAGGTTTCAGCTCTCCCACCCCGCAGGGACTTAAACACACACTGCCATCAGCTGCTGGAGGCTGCTGAGCTCTGCTATAGACCAGGTCCGACCCGGGATATAGCTCTCCCACCCCGCAGGGACTTAAACACACACTGCCATCAGCTGCTGGAGGCTGCTGAGCTCTTCTATAGACCAGGTCCGACCCAGGTTTCAGCTCTCCCACCCCGCAGGGACTTGAACACACACTGCCATCAGCTTCTGGAGGCTGCTGAGCTCTGCTATAGACCAGGTCCGACCCAGGTTTCTGCTCCTCCACCCCGCAGGGAATTAAAGACACACTGCCATCAGCTTCTGGATGGTGATGGGCCCTGCTGCAGACCAAGTCCGACCCGGGTTACAGCTCTCCCACCAGGCAGGGAATTAAACACACACTGCCATCAGCTGCTGGAGGCTGCTGAGCTCCGCTATAGACCAGGTCCGACCCGGGTTCCTGCTCCTGCACCCCGCAGGGACCAAAACACACACACTGCCATCAGCTTCTGGAGGCTGCTGAGCTCTTCTATAGACCAGGTCCGACCCAGGTTTCAGCTCTCCCACCAGGCAGGGACTTAAACACACACTGCCATCACCTTCTGCTGGCTGCTGAGCTCTGCTGCAGACCAGGTCCGACCCAGGTTTCAGCTCCTGCACCCCGCAGGGAACTAAACACACACTGCCGTCACCTTCTGCTGGCTGCTGAGCCCTGCTGCAGACCAGGTCCGACCCAGGTTTCAGCTCCTGCACCCCGCAGTGGATTAAAGACACACTGCCATCAGGTTCTGGAGGCTGCTGAGCTCTGCTGCAGACCAGGTCCGACCCAGGTTATGGCTCTCCCACCCCGCAGGGACTTAAACACACACCGCCGTCAGCTTCTGGATGGTGATGGGCCCTGCTGCAGACCAGGTCCGACCCACGTTTCAGCTCTCCCACCCCGCAGGGGATGAAACACACACTGCCATCAGCTTCTGGAGGCTGCTGAGCTCTGCTAAAGACCAGGTCCGACCCAGCTTTCAGCTCTCCCACCAGGCAGGGAGTTAAAGACACACTGTCATCGGCTTCTGGAGGGTGCTGAGCCCTGCTGCACACCAAGTCTGACCCAGGTTTCAGCTCATCCACCCCGCAGGGACCTAAACACACACTGCCATCAGCTTCTGAGTGGTAATGGGCCCTGCTGCAGACCAGGTCCGACCCAGGTTTCAGCTCCTCCACCCCGCCATCACCAGCTGGAGGCTGGCTGCTGCTCCTGCACCCTGCCATCAGCTGCTGGAGGCTTCTGTTCCTCCACCCCGCCATCAGCAGCTGGAGGCTGGCTGCTGGAGGCTGGCTGCTGCTCCTCCACCCCGCCATCACCAGCTGGAGGCTGGTTGCAGCTCCTGCACCCCGCCATCAGCTGCTGGAGGCTGCCTGCAGCCCCTGCACCCCGCCATCAGCTGCTGGAGGCTGGCTGCAGCTCCTGCACACCGCCATCAGCTGCTGGAGGCTGCCTGCAGCTCCTGCACCCCGCCATCAGCTGCTGGAGGCTGGCTGCTGCTCCTGCACCCCGCCAGCAGCTGCTGGAGGCTGGCTGCTGCTCCTCCACCCAACCATCAGCTGCTGGACGCTGGCTGCTGCTCCTGCACCCCGCCATCAGCTGCTGGAGGCTGGCTGCTGCTCCTCCACCACCCAACCATCAGCTGCTGGACGCTGGCTGCAGCTCCTCCACCCCGCCATCAGCTGCTGGTGGCTGGCTGCAGCTCCTTCACCCCGCCATCAGCTGCTGGTGGCTGGCTGCAGCTCCTTCACCCCGCCATCACCAGCTGGAGGCTGGCTGCTGCTCCTGCACCCCGCCATCAGCTGCTGGAGGCTGCCTGCAGCTCCTGCGCCCCGCCATCAGCTGCTGGAGGCTGGCTGCTGCTCCTGCACCCTGCCATCAGCTGTTCGAGGCTGGCTGCAGCTCCTCCACCCCACCATCACCAGCTGGAGGCTGGTTGCAGCTCCTGCACCCCGTCATCAGCAGCTGGAGGCTGCCTGCTGCTCCTGCACCCCGCCATCAGCTGCTGGAGGCTGCCTGCAGCTCCTGCACCCCGCCATCATTTGCTGGAGGCTGGCTGCAGCTCCTGCAACCCGCCATCAGCTGCTGGAGGCTGGCTGCTGCTCCTCCACCCCACCATGACCTGCTGGAGGCTGGCTGCAGCTCCTTCACACCGCCATCAGCTGATGGATGCTGGCTGAACGCTGGAGGCTGGCTGCTGCTCCCACACACCGCCATCAGCTCCTGGAGGCTGGCTGGCTGCTGGAGGCTGTCTGCTGCTGCTCCTCCACCCCGCCATCACCAGCTGGAGGCTGGCTGCTGGAGGCTGGCTGCAGCTCCTGCACCCCACCATCAGCTGCTGGAGGCTGGCTTCTGCTCCTCCACCCCGCCATCAGCTGCTGGGGGCTGGCTGCTGGAGGCTGGCTGCAGCTCCTCCACCCCGCCATCACCAGCTGGAGGCTGGTTGCAGCTCCTGCACCCCGCCATCAGCTGCTGGAGGCTGCCTGCTGCTCCTGCACCCCGCCATCAGCTGCTGGAGGCTGCCTGCACCTCCTGCACCCCGCCATCAGCTGCTGGAGGCTGGCTTCTGCTCCTCCACCCCGCCATCAGCTGATGGAGGCTGCCTGCTTCTCCACCCCGCCATCACTAGCTGGAGGCTGGCTGCTGGAGGCTGGCTGCAGCTCCTCCACCCCGCCATCAGCTGCTGGAGGCTGCCTGCAGCTCCTGCACCCCGCCATCACCAGCTGGAGGCTGGCTTCTGCTCCTCCACCCCGCCATCAGCTGATGGAGGCTGCCTGCTTCTCCACCCCGCCATCACTAGCTGGAGGCTGGCTGCTGGAGGCTGGCTGCAGCTCCTCCACCCCGCCATCAGCTGCTGGAGGCTGGCTGCTGCTCCTGCACCCCGCCATCAGCTGCTGGAGGCTGGCTGCTGCTCCTCCACCCAACCATCAGCTGCTGGACGCTGGCTGCAGCTCCTCCACCCCACCATCAGCTGCTGGACGCTGGCTGCAGCTCCTCCACCCCGCCATCAGCTGCTGGAGGCTGCCTGCAGCTCCTGCACCCCGCCATCAGCTGCTGGAGGCTGCCTGCAGCTCCTGCACCCCGCCATCACCAGCTGGAGGCTGGCTTCTGCTCCTCCACCCCGCCATCAGCTGATGGAGGCTGCCTGCTTCTCCACCCCGCCATCACTAGCTGGAGGCTGGCTGCTGGAGGCTGGCTGCTGCTCCTCCACCCAACCATCAGCTGCTGGACGCTGGCTGCAGCTCCTCCACCCCACCATCAGCTGCTGGACGCTGGCTGCAGCTCCTGCACCCCGCCATCAGCTGCTGGAGGCTGGCTTCTGCTCCTCCACCCCGCCATCAGCTGCTGGAGGCTGCCTGCAGCTCCTGCACCCCGCCATCACCAGCTGGAGGCTGGCTTCTGCTCCTCCACCCCGCCATCAGCTGATGGAGGCTGCCTGCTTCTCCACCCCGCCATCACTAGCTGGAGGCTGGCTGCTGGAGGCTGGCTGCTGCTCCTCCACCCAACCATCAGCTGCTGGACGCTGGCTGCAGCTCCTCCACCCCACCATCAGCTGCTGGACGCTGGCTGCAGCTCCTGCACCCCGCCATCAGCTGCTGGAGGCTGGCTTCTGCTCCTCCACCCCGCCATCAGCTGCTGGAGGCTGCCTGCTGCTCCTGCACCCCGCCATCAGCTGCTGGAGGCTGGCTGCTGCTCCTGCACCCCGCCATCAGCTGCTGGAGGCTGGCTGCTGGAGGCTGGCTGCAGCTCCTCCACCCCACCATCAGCTGCTGGACGCTGGCTGCAGCTCCTCCACCCCACCATCAGCTGCTGGACGCTGGCTGCAGCTCCTGCACCCCGCCATCAGCTGCTGGAGGCTGGCTTCTGCTCCTCCACCCCGCCATCAGCTGACGGAGGCTGCCTGCTTCTCCACCCCGCCATCACTAGCTGGAGGCTGGCTGCTGGAGGCTGGCTGCAGCTCCTCCACCCCACCATCAGCTGCTGGACGCTGGCTGCAGCTCCTGCACCCCGCCATCAGCTGCTGGAGGCTGGCTTCTGCTCCTCCACCCCGCCATCAGCTGACGGAGGCTGCCTGCTTCTCCACCCCGCCATCACTAGCTGGAGGCTGGCTGCTGGAGGCTGGCTGCAGCTCCTCCACCCCGCCATCAGCTGCTGGAGGCTGGCTGCTGCTCCTGCACCCCGCCATCAGCTGCTGGACGCTGGCTGCAGCTCCTCCACCCCGCCATCACCAGCTGGAGGCTGCCTGCTGCTCTTCCACCCCGCCATCAGCTGATGGACGCTGGCTGCAGCTCCTCCACCCCGCCATCAGCTGCTGGAGGCTGGCTGGCCGCTGGAGGCTGGCTGCTGCTCCCACACACCGCCATCAGCTGCTGGAGGCTGGCTGGCTGCTGGAGGCTGGCTGCTGCTGCTCCTCCTCCCCGCCATCACCAGCTGGAGGCTGGCTGCTGCTCCTACACCCCGCCATCAGCTGATGGAGGCTGCCTGCTCCTCCGCCCCGCCATCACCAGCTGGAGGCTGGCTGCTGGAGGCTGGCTGCAGCTCCTTCACCCCGCCATCACCAGCTGGAGGCTGGCTTCTGCTCCTGCACCCCGCCATCAGCTGCTGGAGGCTGGCTTCTGCTCCTCCACCCCGCCACCAGCTGCTGGAGGCTGGCTGCTGCTCCTGCACCCCGCCAGCAGCTGCTGGAGGCTGGCTGCTGCTCCTCCACCACCCAACCATCAGCTGCTGGACGCTGGCTGCAGCTCCTCCACCCCGCCATCAGCTGCTGGTGGCTGGCTGCTGCTCCTGCACCCCGCCATCAGCTGCTGGTGGCTGGCTGCAGCTCCTTCACCCCGCCATCACCAGCTGGAGGCTGGCTGCTGCTCCTGCACCCCGCCATCAGCTGCTGGAGGCTGGCTGCAGCTCCTCCACCCCACCATCAGCCGTTGGAGGCTGGCTGCTGCTCCTCCACCCTGACATCACCAGCTGGAGGCTTCTGTTCCTCCACCCCACCATCAGCAGCTGGAGGCTGGCTGCTTGAGGCTGGCTGCTGCTCCCCCACCCCGCCATCACCTGCTGGAGGCTTCTGCTCAGCCACACCGCCACCAGCTGCCTGTGGTGAACCGCTGACGACCAGCCCAGGCCCACGTCTCACCTCTCCCTGCCCGCCCTGGATGCACAA
>NW_027223109.1:17500-32500 GCF_043380555.1 Nothobranchius furzeri
GGTCATCCGACAGAGGGACTTTGAAAATTTTCCTGCACTCATGGTCATCCTACGAGGACACTTTGAAAATAAACACGACACTCTGGTCATCCTGTGGAGAGAGGACAAGAGGGTGGATCACGGTGGGACTGCCGTGACCCTAAGCTACTATTGAGGCATCAACCTGGGATGAGCTGGGGTCTGACATCCCCCTGTTGCCATGGAGGTCTAAAGGATGACCATTAGTTGTGGTTCTCGCCCCGGGACTTGGGTCAGAGTACAGCCGAAGTGGAGCACTTGTGTCGGACTAGGGAGGCTGTGCCGTGCCCCCTGGAGGTCTAAAGGATGACCAGTAGTTGTGGTTCTCGCCCCGGGACTTGGGTCAGAGTATAGCCCAAGTGGAGCACTTGTGTCGGCCTAGGGAGGCTGTGCCGGGCCCCCTGGAGGTCTAAAGGATGACCATGAGGTCAAAAGGATGACCAGTAGTTGTGGTTCTCGCCCCGGGACTTGGGTCAGAGTATAGCCCAAGTGGAGCACTTGTGTCGGACTAGGGAGGCTGTGCCGTGCCCCCTGGAGGTCTAAAGGATGACCAGTAGTTGTGGTTCTCGCCCCGGGACTTGGGTCAGAGTATAGCCCAAGTGGAGCACTTGTGTCGGACTAGGGAGGCTGTGCCGTGCCCCCTGGAGGTCTAAAGGATGACCAGTAGTTGTGGTTCTCGCCCCGGGACTTGGGTCATAGTATAGCCCAAGTGGAGCACTTGGGTCGGACTAGGGAGGCTGTGTCGTGCCCCCTGGAGGTCTAAAGGATGACCAGTAGTTGTGGTTCTCGCCCCGGGACTTGGGTCAGAGAATAGCCCAAGTGGGACACTTGTGTCGGACTAGGGAGGCTCTGCCGTGCCCCCTGGAGGTCTAAAGGATGACCAGTAGTTGTGGTTCTCGCCCCGGGACTTGGGTCAGAGTATAGCCCAAGTGGAGCACTTGTGTCGGACTAGGGAGGCTGTGCCGTGCCCCCTGGAGGTCTAAAGGATGACCATTAGTTGTGGTTCTCGCCCCGGGACTTGGGTCAGAGTACAGCCCAAGTGGAGCACTTGCGTCGGACTAGGGAGGCTGTGCCGGGCCCCCTGGAGGTCTAAAGGATGACCAGTAGTTGTGGTTCTCGCCCCGGGCCGTGGGTCTGAGTATGGCCCAAGTGGGACACTTGTGTCGGACTAGGGAGGCTCTGCCGTGCCCCCTTGAGGTCTAAAGGATGACCAGTAGTTGTGGTTCTCGCCCCGGGACTTGGGTCATAGTATAGCCCAAGTGGGACACTTGTGTCGGACTAGGGAGGCTCTGCCGTGCCCCCTTGAGGTCTAAAGGATGACCATGAGGTCAAAAGGATGACCAGTAGTTGTGGTTCTCGCCCCGGGACTTGGGTCAGAGTATGGCCCAAGTGGTGCACTTGTGTCGGTCTAGGGAGGCTGTGCCGGTCCCCCTGGAGGTCTAAAGGATGACCAGTAGTTGTGGTTCTCGCCCCGGGACTTGGGTCAGAGTATAGCCCAAGTGGAGCACTTGTGTCGGACTAGGGAGGCTGTGCCGGGCCCCCTGGAGGTCTAAAGGATGACCAGTAGTTGTGGTTCTCACCCCGGGTCGTGGGTCCGAGTCTGGCCCGAGTAGAGCACTTTGGTCGGCTACCGGGGGGTGTGCCGTGCCCCCTGGAGGTCTAAAGGATGACCAGTAGTTGTGGTTCTCGCCCCGGGACTTGGGTCAGAGTATAGCCCAAGTGGAGCACTTGTGTCGGCCTAGGGAGGCTGTGCCGGGCCCCCTGGAGATCTAAAGGATGACCATGAGGTCAAAAGGATGACCAGTAGTTGTGGTTCTCGCCCCGGGACTTGGGTCAGAGTATAGCCCAAGTGGAGCACTTGTGTCGGCCTAGGGAGGCTGTGCCGGGCCCCCTGGAGGTCTAAAGGATGACCAGTAGTTGTGGTTCTCGCACCGGGACTTGGGTCAGAGTACAGCCCAAGTGGAGCACTTGTGTCGGTCTAGGGAGGCTGTGCCGGGCCCCCTGGAGGTCTAAAGGATGACCATGAGGTCAAAAGGATGACCAGTAGTTGTGGTTCTCGCCCCGGGACTTGGGTCAGAGTATAGCCCAAGTGGAGCACTTGTGTCGGACTAGGGAGGCTGTGCCGTGCCCCCTGGAGGTCTAAAGGATGACCAGTAGTTGTGGTTCTCGCCCCGGGACTTGGGTCAGAGTATAGCCCAAGTGGAGCACTTGTGTCGGCCTAGGGAGGCTGTGCCGGGCCCCCTGGAGGTCTAAAGGATGACCATGAGGTCAAAAGGATGACCAGTAGTTGTGGTTCTCGCCCCGGGACTTGGGTCAGAGTATAGCCCAAGTGGAGCACTTGTGTCGGACTAGGGAGGCTGTGCCGTGCCCCCTGGAGGTCTAAAGGATGACCAGTAGTTGTGGTTCTCGCCCCGGGACTTGGGTCAGAGTATAGCCCAAGTGGAGCACTTGTGTCGGACTAGGGAGGCTGTGCCGTGCCCCCTGGAGGTCTAAAGGATGACCAGTAGTTGTGGTTCTCGCCCCGGGACTTGGGTCATAGTATAGCCCAAGTGGAGCACTTGGGTCGGACTAGGGAGGCTGTGTCGTGCCCCCTGGAGGTCTAAAGGATGACCAGTAGTTGTGGTTCTCGCCCCGGGACTTGGGTCAGAGAATAGCCCAAGTGGGACACTTGTGTCGGACTAGGGAGGCTCTGCCGTGCCCCCTGGAGGTCTAAAGGATGACCAGTAGTTGTGGTTCTCGCCCCGGGACTTGGGTCAGAGTATAGCCCAAGTGGAGCACTTGTGTCGGACTAGGGAGGCTGTGCCGTGCCCCCTGGAGGTCTAAAGGATGACCATTAGTTGTGGTTCTCGCCCCGGGACTTGGGTCAGAGTACAGCCCAAGTGGAGCACTTGCGTCGGACTAGGGAGGCTGTGCCGGGCCCCCTGGAGGTCTAAAGGATGACCAGTAGTTGTGGTTCTCGCCCCGGGCCGTGGGTCTGAGTATGGCCCAAGTGGGACACTTGTGTCGGACTAGGGAGGCTCTGCCGTGCCCCCTTGAGGTCTAAAGGATGACCAGTAGTTGTGGTTCTCGCCCCGGGACTTGGGTCATAGTATAGCCCAAGTGGGACACTTGTGTCGGACTAGGGAGGCTCTGCCGTGCCCCCTTGAGGTCTAAAGGATGACCATGAGGTCAAAAGGATGACCAGTAGTTGTGGTTCTCGCCCCGGGACTTGGGTCAGAGTATGGCCCAAGTGGTGCACTTGTGTCGGTCTAGGGAGGCTGTGCCGGTCCCCCTGGAGGTCTAAAGGATGACCAGTAGTTGTGGTTCTCGCCCCGGGACTTGGGTCAGAGTATAGCCCAAGTGGAGCACTTGTGTCGGACTAGGGAGGCTGTGCCGGGCCCCCTGGAGGTCTAAAGGATGACCAGTAGTTGTGGTTCTCACCCCGGGTCGTGGGTCCGAGTCTGGCCCGAGTAGAGCACTTTGGTCGGCTACCGGGGGGTGTGCCGTGCCCCCTGGAGGTCTAAAGGATGACCAGTAGTTGTGGTTCTCGCCCCGGGACTTGGGTCAGAGTATAGCCCAAGTGGAGCACTTGTGTCGGCCTAGGGAGGCTGTGCCGGGCCCCCTGGAGATCTAAAGGATGACCATGAGGTCAAAAGGATGACCAGTAGTTGTGGTTCTCGCCCCGGGACTTGGGTCAGAGTATAGCCCAAGTGGAGCACTTGTGTCGGCCTAGGGAGGCTGTGCCGGGCCCCCTGGAGGTCTAAAGGATGACCAGTAGTTGTGGTTCTCGCACCGGGACTTGGGTCAGAGTACAGCCCAAGTGGAGCACTTGTGTCGGTCTAGGGAGGCTGTGCCGGGCCCCCTGGAGGTCTAAAGGATGACCATGAGGTCAAAAGGATGACCAGTAGTTGTGGTTCTCGCCCCGGGACTTGGGTCAGAGTATAGCCCAAGTGGAGCACTTGTGTCGGACTAGGGAGGCTGTGCCGTGCCCCCTGGAGGTCTAAAGGATGACCAGTAGTTGTGGTTCTCGCCCCGGGACTTGGGTCAGAGTATAGCCCAAGTGGAGCACTTGTGTCGGCCTAGGGAGGCTGTGCCGGGCCCCCTGGAGGTCTAAAGGATGACCATGAGGTCAAAAGGATGACCAGTAGTTGTGGTTCTCGCCCCGGGACTTGGGTCAGAGTATAGCCCAAGTGGAGCACTTGTGTCGGACTAGGGAGGCTGTGCCGTGCCCCCTGGAGGTCTAAAGGATGACCAGTAGTTGTGGTTCTCGCCCCGGGACTTGGGTCAGAGTATAGCCCAAGTGGAGCACTTGTGTCGGACTAGGGAGGCTTTGCCGTGCCCCCTGGAGGTCTAAAGGATGACCAGTAGTTGTGGTTCTCGCCCCGGGACTTGGGTCATAGTATAGCCCAAGTGGAGCACTTGGGTCGGACTAGGGAGGCTGTGTCGTGCCCCCTGGAGGTCTAAAGGATGACCAGTAGTTGTGGTTCTCGCCCCGGGACTTGGGTCAGAGAATAGCCCAAGTGGGACACTTGTGTCGGACTAGGGAGGCTCTGCCGTGCCCCCTGGAGGTCTAAAGGATGACCAGTAGTTGTGGTTCTCGCCCCGGGACTTGGGTCAGAGTATAGCCCAAGTGGAGCACTTGTGTCGGACTAGGGAGGCTGTGCCGTGCCCCCTGGAGGTCTAAAGGATGACCATTAGTTGTGGTTCTCGCCCCGGGACTTGGGTCAGAGTACAGCCCAAGTGGAGCACTTGCGTCGGACTAGGGAGGCTGTGCCGGGCCCCCTGGAGGTCTAAAGGATGACCAGTAGTTGTGGTTCTCGCCCCGGGCCGTGGGTCTGAGTATGGCCCAAGTGGGACACTTGTGTCGGACTAGGGAGGCTCTGCCGTGCCCCCTTGAGGTCTAAAGGATGACCAGTAGTTGTGGTTCTCGCCCCGGGACTTGGGTCATAGTATAGCCCAAGTGGGACACTTGTGTCGGACTAGGGAGGCTCTGCCGTGCCCCCTTGAGGTCTAAAGGATGACCATGAGGTCAAAAGGATGACCAGTAGTTGTGGTTCTCGCCCCGGGACTTGGGTCAGAGTATGGCCCAAGTGGTGCACTTGTGTCGGTCTAGGGAGGCTGTGCCGGTCCCCCTGGAGGTCTAAAGGATGACCAGTAGTTGTGGTTCTCGCCCCGGGACTTGGGTCAGAGTATAGCCCAAGTGGAGCACTTGTGTCGGACTAGGGAGGCTGTGCCGGGCCCCCTGGAGGTCTAAAGGATGACCAGTAGTTGTGGTTCTCACCCCGGGTCGTGGGTCCGAGTCTGGCCCGAGTAGAGCACTTTGGTCGGCTACCGGGGGGTGTGCCGTGCCCCCTGGAGGTCTAAAGGATGACCAGTAGTTGTGGTTCTCGCCCCGGGACTTGGGTCAGAGTATAGCCCAAGTGGAGCACTTGTGTCGGCCTAGGGAGGCTGTGCCGGGCCCCCTGGAGATCTAAAGGATGACCATGAGGTCAAAAGGATGACCAGTAGTTGTGGTTCTCGCCCCGGGACTTGGGTCAGAGTATAGCCCAAGTGGAGCACTTGTGTCGGCCTAGGGAGGCTGTGCCGGGCCCCCTGGAGGTCTAAAGGATGACCAGTAGTTGTGGTTCTCGCACCGGGACTTGGGTCAGAGTACAGCCCAAGTGGAGCACTTGTGTCGGTCTAGGGAGGCTGTGCCGGGCCCCCTGGAGGTCTAAAGGATGACCAGTAGTTGTGGTTCTCGCCCCGGGCCGTGGGTCTGAGTATGGCCCAAGTGGGGCACTTGCGTCGGACTGGGGAGGCTCTGCCGCGCCCCCTGGAGGTCAAAAGGATGACCAGTAGTTGTGGTTCTCACCCCGGGTCGTGGGTCCGAGTCTGGCCCGAGTAGAGCACTTTGGTCGGCTACCGGGGGGTGTGCCGTGCCCCCTGGAGCCATGGGAGTGAGCTCCAGCAGACTGGTATTTTTCGGAGAACCAGGCCCACACTCCTCAGACTTTGTGCCCAGGGACAGGCCACCAAAATCGGCCGCGGCTCGTGCACTTTGCCCCTGCGTTTCTCCCAGAACCAGAGCCGGAAAAATCCCAAAATTGATGCCCAGAGATAGTCGACTCTGCCTGGAATAGATTGCCACCCAAACCCGCCAACTCACGCTGGTTTTCCGATGGCCTCACCTACTAACCCGAGCATGGTCATCGCTCGCACCTTCCAAAACCTCCAGGGGCGCAGGCACTTTTCATTTACTGGCCATAAGGCCGACCGCCTTAAGCGTTAAGCGATAAGCGAAAGGCTTAGTTTGGACTTAGTTTTTGGAGCGACGAGGTCGCCGTTTTGTCAATTCTGAACCGATTTTCACGCGGTTTTCGACTGCCTGCGCCTGGGGAGCCGCCCAGAAGCCCCAGGCAGTGTTCTGGGTGGACTTCCGGACCGGTCCGGACCCGGTACCGGCCGGGGGAACCGCACCACGCCTCTCGGGCGTTTCTACACCGATTTTCGCGGGGTTTTCGACTGCATAGACGGGGCCACCTGCTGCAGGGCCCGAGGGAGGGCCTTACTGAGCTGGGTCCGACGCAGGGCCCGGTTCCTGGAGCCCGCTGGGGGGGGGGGGGGGTTCTCTAAGGCTCACGGCGGGCTGCTGAGGGGCCGGATCGGATGCAGACAGGCGCTCCTCTGCCCAGGTCTTTGCTCCCCTGCCCCACTAGGAATGGAAGACACACTGCCAACAGCTTCTGGAGGGTGATGGGCCCTGCTGCAGACCAGGTCCGACCCAGGTTTCAGCTATCCCACCCCGCAGGGACTTAAAGACACACTGCCATCAGCTTCTGGAGGCTGCTGAGCTCTACTATAGAGCAGGTCCGACCCAGGTTTCAGCTCCTGCAGCCCACTAGGACTTAAACACACACTGCCATCAGCGTCTGGATGGTGATGGGCCCTGCTGCAGACCAGGTCCGACCCAGGTTTCAGCTATCCCACCCCGCAGGGACTTAAAGACACACTGCCATCAGCTTCTGGAGGCTGCTGAGCTCTACTATAGAGCAGGTCCGACCCAGGTTTCAGCTCCTGCAGCCCACTAGGACTTAAACACACACTGCCATCAGCGTCTGGATGGTGATGGGCCCTGCTGCAGACCAGGTCCGACCCAGGTATCAGCTCCTGCACCCCGCAGGGAATTGAAGACACACTGCCATCAGCTTCTGGAGGCTGCTGAGCTCTGCTATAGACCAGGTCCGACCCAGGTTTCAGCTCCTGCACCCCGCAGGGAACTAAACACACACTGCCATCTGCAACTGGAGGCTGCTGAGCCCTGCTGCAGACCAGGTCCGACCCAGGTTATGGCTCTCCCACCCCCCTGGGACTTAAACACACACAGCCATCAGCTTCTGGATGGTGATGGGCCCTGCTGCAGACCAGGTCCGACCCAGGTTTCAGCTCCTCAACCCCGCAGGGACTTAAACCCACACCGCCATCAGCTTCTGGAGGGTGATGGGCCCTGCTGCGGGCCAGGTCCGACCCAGGTTTCAGCTCTCCCACCCCGCAGGGACTTAAACACACACAGCCATCAGCTTCTGGGGGCTGCTGAGCCCTGCTGCAGACCAGGTCCGACCCAGGTTTCAGCTCTCCCACCCCGCAGGGTCTTTAACACACACACTGCCATCAGCTGCTGGAGGCTGCTGAGCTCCGCTATAGACCAGGTCCGACCCAGGTTTCTGCTCCTGCACCCCGCAGGGAATGAAAGACACACTGCCATCAGCTTCTGGAGGCTGCTGAGCCCTGCTGCAGACCAGGTCCGACCCAGGTATCGGCTCTCCAACCAGGCAGAGACTTAAACACACACACACACACACACACTGCCATCAGCTTCTGGGGGCTGCTGAGCTCTGCTGTAGACCGGGTCCGACCCAGGTTTCTGCTCCTCCACCCCGCAGGGACTTAAACACACACTGCCACCAGCTTCTGGAGGGTGATGGGCCCTGCTTTAGACCAGGTCTGACCCGGGATATAGCTCTCCCACCCCGCAGGGACTT
The DNA here is from genome assembly GCF_043380555.1 of Nothobranchius furzeri. NCBI lineage: Eukaryota > Metazoa > Chordata > Actinopteri > Cyprinodontiformes > Nothobranchiidae > Nothobranchius > Nothobranchius furzeri. The sequence continues at coordinate 25,516 of NW_027223109.1, forward strand.
AAACACTCACTGCCATCAGCTGCTGGAGGCTGCCGAGCTCTGCTGCAGACCAGGTCCCACCCAGGTTTCTGCTCCTGCACCCCGCAGGGACTTAAACACACACTGCCACCAGCTTCTGGAGGGTGATGGGCCCTGCTGTGGACCAGGTCCGACCCGGATATCAGCTCTCCCACCAGGCAGGGACTTAAACACACACTGCAATCAGCTGCTGGAGGCTGCTGAGCTCTACTATAGACCAGGTCCGACCCAGGTTTCAGCTCTCCCACCAGGCAGTGACTTAAAGACACACTGCCATCAGCTGCTGGAGGCTGCTGAGCTCTTCTATAGACCAGGTCCGACCCAGGTTTCAGCTCTCACACCAGGCAGGGACTTAAACACACACTGCCATCAGCTGCTGGAGGCTGCTGAGCTCTGCTATAGACCAGGTCCGACCCAGGTTTCAGCTCTCCCACCAGGCAGGGACTTAAAGACACACTGCCATCAGCTGCTGGAGGCTGCCGAGCCCTGCTGCAGACCATGTCCGACCCAGGTTTCAGCTCTCCCACCAGGCAGGGACTTAGAGGCACGCTGCCATCAGCTTCTGGAGGCTGCTGAGCTCTGCCATAGACCAGGTCCGACCGAGGTTTCAGCTCTCCCACCCCGCAGGGACTTAAACACACACTGCCATCAGCTGCTGGAGGCTGCTGAGCTCTGCTATAGACCAGGTCCGACCCGGGATATAGCTCTCCCACCCCGCAGGGACTTAAACACACACTGCCATCAGCTGCTGGAGGCTGCTGAGCTCTTCTATAGACCAGGTCCGACCCAGGTTTCAGCTCTCCCACCCCGCAGGGACTTGAACACACACTGCCATCAGCTTCTGGAGGCTGCTGAGCTCTGCTATAGACCAGGTCCGACCCAGGTTTCTGCTCCTCCACCCCGCAGGGAATTAAAGACACACTGCCATCAGCTTCTGGATGGTGATGGGCCCTGCTGCAGACCAAGTCCGACCCGGGTTACAGCTCTCCCACCAGGCAGGGAATTAAACACACACTGCCATCAGCTGCTGGAGGCTGCTGAGCTCCGCTATAGACCAGGTCCGACCCGGGTTCCTGCTCCTGCACCCCGCAGGGACCAAAACACACACACTGCCATCAGCTTCTGGAGGCTGCTGAGCTCTTCTATAGACCAGGTCCGACCCAGGTTTCAGCTCTCCCACCAGGCAGGGACTTAAACACACACTGCCATCACCTTCTGCTGGCTGCTGAGCTCTGCTGCAGACCAGGTCCGACCCAGGTTTCAGCTCCTGCACCCCGCAGGGAACTAAACACACACTGCCGTCACCTTCTGCTGGCTGCTGAGCCCTGCTGCAGACCAGGTCCGACCCAGGTTTCAGCTCCTGCACCCCGCAGTGGATTAAAGACACACTGCCATCAGGTTCTGGAGGCTGCTGAGCTCTGCTGCAGACCAGGTCCGACCCAGGTTATGGCTCTCCCACCCCGCAGGGACTTAAACACACACCGCCGTCAGCTTCTGGATGGTGATGGGCCCTGCTGCAGACCAGGTCCGACCCACGTTTCAGCTCTCCCACCCCGCAGGGGATGAAACACACACTGCCATCAGCTTCTGGAGGCTGCTGAGCTCTGCTAAAGACCAGGTCCGACCCAGCTTTCAGCTCTCCCACCAGGCAGGGAGTTAAAGACACACTGTCATCGGCTTCTGGAGGGTGCTGAGCCCTGCTGCACACCAAGTCTGACCCAGGTTTCAGCTCATCCACCCCGCAGGGACCTAAACACACACTGCCATCAGCTTCTGAGTGGTAATGGGCCCTGCTGCAGACCAGGTCCGACCCAGGTTTCAGCTCCTCCACCCCGCCATCACCAGCTGGAGGCTGGCTGCTGCTCCTGCACCCTGCCATCAGCTGCTGGAGGCTTCTGTTCCTCCACCCCGCCATCAGCAGCTGGAGGCTGGCTGCTGGAGGCTGGCTGCTGCTCCTCCACCCCGCCATCACCAGCTGGAGGCTGGTTGCAGCTCCTGCACCCCGCCATCAGCTGCTGGAGGCTGCCTGCAGCCCCTGCACCCCGCCATCAGCTGCTGGAGGCTGGCTGCAGCTCCTGCACACCGCCATCAGCTGCTGGAGGCTGCCTGCAGCTCCTGCACCCCGCCATCAGCTGCTGGAGGCTGGCTGCTGCTCCTGCACCCCGCCAGCAGCTGCTGGAGGCTGGCTGCTGCTCCTCCACCCAACCATCAGCTGCTGGACGCTGGCTGCTGCTCCTGCACCCCGCCATCAGCTGCTGGAGGCTGGCTGCTGCTCCTCCACCACCCAACCATCAGCTGCTGGACGCTGGCTGCAGCTCCTCCACCCCGCCATCAGCTGCTGGTGGCTGGCTGCAGCTCCTTCACCCCGCCATCAGCTGCTGGTGGCTGGCTGCAGCTCCTTCACCCCGCCATCACCAGCTGGAGGCTGGCTGCTGCTCCTGCACCCCGCCATCAGCTGCTGGAGGCTGCCTGCAGCTCCTGCGCCCCGCCATCAGCTGCTGGAGGCTGGCTGCTGCTCCTGCACCCTGCCATCAGCTGTTCGAGGCTGGCTGCAGCTCCTCCACCCCACCATCACCAGCTGGAGGCTGGTTGCAGCTCCTGCACCCCGTCATCAGCAGCTGGAGGCTGCCTGCTGCTCCTGCACCCCGCCATCAGCTGCTGGAGGCTGCCTGCAGCTCCTGCACCCCGCCATCATTTGCTGGAGGCTGGCTGCAGCTCCTGCAACCCGCCATCAGCTGCTGGAGGCTGGCTGCTGCTCCTCCACCCCACCATGACCTGCTGGAGGCTGGCTGCAGCTCCTTCACACCGCCATCAGCTGATGGATGCTGGCTGAACGCTGGAGGCTGGCTGCTGCTCCCACACACCGCCATCAGCTCCTGGAGGCTGGCTGGCTGCTGGAGGCTGTCTGCTGCTGCTCCTCCACCCCGCCATCACCAGCTGGAGGCTGGCTGCTGGAGGCTGGCTGCAGCTCCTGCACCCCACCATCAGCTGCTGGAGGCTGGCTTCTGCTCCTCCACCCCGCCATCAGCTGCTGGGGGCTGGCTGCTGGAGGCTGGCTGCAGCTCCTCCACCCCGCCATCACCAGCTGGAGGCTGGTTGCAGCTCCTGCACCCCGCCATCAGCTGCTGGAGGCTGCCTGCTGCTCCTGCACCCCGCCATCAGCTGCTGGAGGCTGCCTGCACCTCCTGCACCCCGCCATCAGCTGCTGGAGGCTGGCTTCTGCTCCTCCACCCCGCCATCAGCTGATGGAGGCTGCCTGCTTCTCCACCCCGCCATCACTAGCTGGAGGCTGGCTGCTGGAGGCTGGCTGCAGCTCCTCCACCCCGCCATCAGCTGCTGGAGGCTGCCTGCAGCTCCTGCACCCCGCCATCACCAGCTGGAGGCTGGCTTCTGCTCCTCCACCCCGCCATCAGCTGATGGAGGCTGCCTGCTTCTCCACCCCGCCATCACTAGCTGGAGGCTGGCTGCTGGAGGCTGGCTGCAGCTCCTCCACCCCGCCATCAGCTGCTGGAGGCTGGCTGCTGCTCCTGCACCCCGCCATCAGCTGCTGGAGGCTGGCTGCTGCTCCTCCACCCAACCATCAGCTGCTGGACGCTGGCTGCAGCTCCTCCACCCCACCATCAGCTGCTGGACGCTGGCTGCAGCTCCTCCACCCCGCCATCAGCTGCTGGAGGCTGCCTGCAGCTCCTGCACCCCGCCATCAGCTGCTGGAGGCTGCCTGCAGCTCCTGCACCCCGCCATCAGCTGCTGGTGGCTGGCTGCAGCTCCTTCACCCCGCCATCACCAGCTGGAGGCTGGCTGCTGCTCCTGCACCCCGCCATCAGCTGCTGGAGGCTGCCTGCAGCTCCTGCGCCCCGCCATCAGCTGCTGGAGGCTGGCTGCTGCTCCTGCACCCTGCCATCAGCTGTTCGAGGCTGGCTGCAGCTCCTCCACCCCACCATCACCAGCTGGAGGCTGGTTGCAGCTCCTGCACCCCGTCATCAGCAGCTGGAGGCTGCCTGCTGCTCCTGCACCCCGCCATCAGCTGCTGGAGGCTGCCTGCAGCTCCTGCACCCCGCCATCATTTGCTGGAGGCTGGCTGCAGCTCCTGCAACCCGCCATCAGCTGCTGGAGGCTGGCTGCTGCTCCTCCACCCCACCATGACCTGCTGGAGGCTGGCTGCAGCTCCTTCACACCGCCATCAGCTGATGGATGCTGGCTGAACGCTGGAGGCTGGCTGCTGCTCCCACACACCGCCATCAGCTCCTGGAGGCTGGCTGGCTGCTGGAGGCTGTCTGCTGCTGCTCCTCCACCCCGCCATCACCAGCTGGAGGCTGGCTGCTGGAGGCTGGCTGCAGCTCCTGCACCCCACCATCAGCTGCTGGAGGCTGGCTTCTGCTCCTCCACCCCGCCATCAGCTGCTGGGGGCTGGCTGCTGGAGGCTGGCTGCAGCTCCTCCACCCCGCCATCACCAGCTGGAGGCTGGTTGCAGCTCCTGCACCCCGCCATCAGCTGCTGGAGGCTGCCTGCTGCTCCTGCACCCCGCCATCAGCTGCTGGAGGCTGCCTGCACCTCCTGCACCCCGCCATCAGCTGCTGGAGGCTGGCTTCTGCTCCTCCACCCCGCCATCAGCTGATGGAGGCTGCCTGCTTCTCCACCCCGCCATCACTAGCTGGAGGCTGGCTGCTGGAGGCTGGCTGCAGCTCCTCCACCCCGCCATCAGCTGCTGGAGGCTGCCTGCAGCTCCTGCACCCCGCCATCACCAGCTGGAGGCTGGCTTCTGCTCCTCCACCCCGCCATCAGCTGATGGAGGCTGCCTGCTTCTCCACCCCGCCATCACTAGCTGGAGGCTGGCTGCTGGAGGCTGGCTGCAGCTCCTCCACCCCGCCATCAGCTGCTGGAGGCTGGCTGCTGCTCCTGCACCCCGCCATCAGCTGCTGGAGGCTGGCTGCTGCTCCTCCACCCAACCATCAGCTGCTGGACGCTGGCTGCAGCTCCTCCACCCCACCATCAGCTGCTGGACGCTGGCTGCAGCTCCTCCACCCCGCCATCAGCTGCTGGAGGCTGCCTGCAGCTCCTGCACCCCGCCATCAGCTGCTGGAGGCTGCCTGCAGCTCCTGCACCCCGCCATCACCAGCTGGAGGCTGGCTTCTGCTCCTCCACCCCGCCATCAGCTGATGGAGGCTGCCTGCTTCTCCACCCCGCCATCACTAGCTGGAGGCTGGCTGCTGGAGGCTGGCTGCTGCTCCTCCACCCAACCATCAGCTGCTGGACGCTGGCTGCAGCTCCTCCACCCCACCATCAGCTGCTGGACGCTGGCTGCAGCTCCTGCACCCCGCCATCAGCTGCTGGAGGCTGGCTTCTGCTCCTCCACCCCGCCATCAGCTGCTGGAGGCTGCCTGCTGCTCCTGCACCCCGCCATCAGCTGCTGGAGGCTGGCTGCTGCTCCTGCACCCCGCCATCAGCTGCTGGAGGCTGGCTGCTGGAGGCTGGCTGCAGCTCCTCCACCCCACCATCAGCTGCTGGACGCTGGCTGCAGCTCCTCCACCCCACCATCAGCTGCTGGACGCTGGCTGCAGCTCCTGCACCCCGCCATCAGCTGCTGGAGGCTGGCTTCTGCTCCTCCACCCCGCCATCAGCTGACGGAGGCTGCCTGCTTCTCCACCCCGCCATCACTAGCTGGAGGCTGGCTGCTGGAGGCTGGCTGCAGCTCCTCCACCCCACCATCAGCTGCTGGACGCTGGCTGCAGCTCCTGCACCCCGCCATCAGCTGCTGGAGGCTGGCTTCTGCTCCTCCACCCCGCCATCAGCTGACGGAGGCTGCCTGCTTCTCCACCCCGCCATCACTAGCTGGAGGCTGGCTGCTGGAGGCTGGCTGCAGCTCCTCCACCCCGCCATCAGCTGCTGGAGGCTGGCTGCTGCTCCTGCACCCCGCCATCAGCTGCTGGACGCTGGCTGCAGCTCCTCCACCCCGCCATCACCAGCTGGAGGCTGCCTGCTGCTCTTCCACCCCGCCATCAGCTGATGGACGCTGGCTGCAGCTCCTCCACCCCGCCATCAGCTGCTGGAGGCTGGCTGGCCGCTGGAGGCTGGCTGCTGCTCCCACACACCGCCATCAGCTGCTGGAGGCTGGCTGGCTGCTGGAGGCTGGCTGCTGCTGCTCCTCCTCCCCGCCATCACCAGCTGGAGGCTGGCTGCTGCTCCTACACCCCGCCATCAGCTGATGGAGGCTGCCTGCTCCTCCGCCCCGCCATCACCAGCTGGAGGCTGGCTGCTGGAGGCTGGCTGCAGCTCCTTCACCCCGCCATCACCAGCTGGAGGCTGGCTTCTGCTCCTGCACCCCGCCATCAGCTGCTGGAGGCTGGCTTCTGCTCCTCCACCCCGCCACCAGCTGCTGGAGGCTGGCTGCTGCTCCTGCACCCCGCCAGCAGCTGCTGGAGGCTGGCTGCTGCTCCTCCACCACCCAACCATCAGCTGCTGGACGCTGGCTGCAGCTCCTCCACCCCGCCATCAGCTGCTGGTGGCTGGCTGCTGCTCCTGCACCCCGCCATCAGCTGCTGGTGGCTGGCTGCAGCTCCTTCACCCCGCCATCACCAGCTGGAGGCTGGCTGCTGCTCCTGCACCCCGCCATCAGCTGCTGGAGGCTGGCTGCAGCTCCTCCACCCCACCATCAGCCGTTGGAGGCTGGCTGCTGCTCCTCCACCCTGACATCACCAGCTGGAGGCTTCTGTTCCTCCACCCCACCATCAGCAGCTGGAGGCTGGCTGCTTGAGGCTGGCTGCTGCTCCCCCACCCCGCCATCACCTGCTGGAGGCTTCTGCTCAGCCACACCGCCACCAGCTGCCTGTGGTGAACCGCTGACGACCAGCCCAGGCCCACGTCTCACCTCTCCCTGCCCGCCCTGGATGCACAACCACCCACCCAGGCTCAAGTTTCCCCCTGCCCGCTGCACGTCCAGCCGGCCTCTGCCCTGTCCCCTCTCTCACCA
>NW_027223109.1:42500-52500 GCF_043380555.1 Nothobranchius furzeri
CGACACTCTGGTCATCCTGTGGAGAGAGGACAAGAGGGTGGATCACGGTGGGACTGCCGTGACCCTAAGCTACTATTGAGGCATCAACCTGGGATGAGCTGGGGTCTGACATCCCCCTGTTGCCATGGAGGTCTAAAGGATGACCATTAGTTGTGGTTCTCGCCCCGGGACTTGGGTCAGAGTACAGCCGAAGTGGAGCACTTGTGTCGGACTAGGGAGGCTGTGCCGTGCCCCCTGGAGGTCTAAAGGATGACCAGTAGTTGTGGTTCTCGCCCCGGGACTTGGGTCAGAGTATAGCCCAAGTGGAGCACTTGTGTCGGCCTAGGGAGGCTGTGCCGGGCCCCCTGGAGGTCTAAAGGATGACCATGAGGTCAAAAGGATGACCAGTAGTTGTGGTTCTCGCCCCGGGACTTGGGTCAGAGTATAGCCCAAGTGGAGCACTTGTGTCGGACTAGGGAGGCTGTGCCGTGCCCCCTGGAGGTCTAAAGGATGACCAGTAGTTGTGGTTCTCGCCCCGGGACTTGGGTCAGAGTATAGCCCAAGTGGAGCACTTGTGTCGGACTAGGGAGGCTGTGCCGTGCCCCCTGGAGGTCTAAAGGATGACCAGTAGTTGTGGTTCTCGCCCCGGGACTTGGGTCATAGTATAGCCCAAGTGGAGCACTTGGGTCGGACTAGGGAGGCTGTGTCGTGCCCCCTGGAGGTCTAAAGGATGACCAGTAGTTGTGGTTCTCGCCCCGGGACTTGGGTCAGAGAATAGCCCAAGTGGGACACTTGTGTCGGACTAGGGAGGCTCTGCCGTGCCCCCTGGAGGTCTAAAGGATGACCAGTAGTTGTGGTTCTCGCCCCGGGACTTGGGTCATAGTATAGCCCAAGTGGAGCACTTGGGTCGGACTAGGGAGGCTGTGTCGTGCCCCCTGGAGGTCTAAAGGATGACCAGTAGTTGTGGTTCTCGCCCCGGGACTTGGGTCAGAGAATAGCCCAAGTGGGACACTTGTGTCGGACTAGGGAGGCTCTGCCGTGCCCCCTGGAGGTCTAAAGGATGACCAGTAGTTGTGGTTCTCGCCCCGGGACTTGGGTCAGAGTATAGCCCAAGTGGAGCACTTGTGTCGGACTAGGGAGGCTGTGCCGTGCCCCCTGGAGGTCTAAAGGATGACCATTAGTTGTGGTTCTCGCCCCGGGACTTGGGTCAGAGTACAGCCCAAGTGGAGCACTTGCGTCGGACTAGGGAGGCTGTGCCGGGCCCCCTGGAGGTCTAAAGGATGACCAGTAGTTGTGGTTCTCGCCCCGGGCCGTGGGTCTGAGTATGGCCCAAGTGGGACACTTGTGTCGGACTAGGGAGGCTCTGCCGTGCCCCCTTGAGGTCTAAAGGATGACCAGTAGTTGTGGTTCTCGCCCCGGGACTTGGGTCATAGTATAGCCCAAGTGGGACACTTGTGTCGGACTAGGGAGGCTCTGCCGTGCCCCCTTGAGGTCTAAAGGATGACCATGAGGTCAAAAGGATGACCAGTAGTTGTGGTTCTCGCCCCGGGACTTGGGTCAGAGTATGGCCCAAGTGGTGCACTTGTGTCGGTCTAGGGAGGCTGTGCCGGTCCCCCTGGAGGTCTAAAGGATGACCAGTAGTTGTGGTTCTCGCCCCGGGACTTGGGTCAGAGTATAGCCCAAGTGGAGCACTTGTGTCGGACTAGGGAGGCTGTGCCGGGCCCCCTGGAGGTCTAAAGGATGACCAGTAGTTGTGGTTCTCACCCCGGGTCGTGGGTCCGAGTCTGGCCCGAGTAGAGCACTTTGGTCGGCTACCGGGGGGTGTGCCGTGCCCCCTGGAGGTCTAAAGGATGACCAGTAGTTGTGGTTCTCGCCCCGGGACTTGGGTCAGAGTATAGCCCAAGTGGAGCACTTGTGTCGGCCTAGGGAGGCTGTGCCGGGCCCCCTGGAGATCTAAAGGATGACCATGAGGTCAAAAGGATGACCAGTAGTTGTGGTTCTCGCCCCGGGACTTGGGTCAGAGTATAGCCCAAGTGGAGCACTTGTGTCGGCCTAGGGAGGCTGTGCCGGGCCCCCTGGAGGTCTAAAGGATGACCAGTAGTTGTGGTTCTCGCACCGGGACTTGGGTCAGAGTACAGCCCAAGTGGAGCACTTGTGTCGGTCTAGGGAGGCTGTGCCGGGCCCCCTGGAGGTCTAAAGGATGACCATGAGGTCAAAAGGATGACCAGTAGTTGTGGTTCTCGCCCCGGGACTTGGGTCAGAGTATAGCCCAAGTGGAGCACTTGTGTCGGACTAGGGAGGCTGTGCCGTGCCCCCTGGAGGTCTAAAGGATGACCAGTAGTTGTGGTTCTCGCCCCGGGACTTGGGTCAGAGTATAGCCCAAGTGGAGCACTTGTGTCGGCCTAGGGAGGCTGTGCCGGGCCCCCTGGAGGTCTAAAGGATGACCATGAGGTCAAAAGGATGACCAGTAGTTGTGGTTCTCGCCCCGGGACTTGGGTCAGAGTATAGCCCAAGTGGAGCACTTGTGTCGGACTAGGGAGGCTGTGCCGTGCCCCCTGGAGGTCTAAAGGATGACCAGTAGTTGTGGTTCTCGCCCCGGGACTTGGGTCAGAGTATAGCCCAAGTGGAGCACTTGTGTCGGACTAGGGAGGCTGTGCCGTGCCCCCTGGAGGTCTAAAGGATGACCAGTAGTTGTGGTTCTCGCCCCGGGACTTGGGTCATAGTATAGCCCAAGTGGAGCACTTGGGTCGGACTAGGGAGGCTGTGTCGTGCCCCCTGGAGGTCTAAAGGATGACCAGTAGTTGTGGTTCTCGCCCCGGGACTTGGGTCAGAGAATAGCCCAAGTGGGACACTTGTGTCGGACTAGGGAGGCTCTGCCGTGCCCCCTGGAGGTCTAAAGGATGACCAGTAGTTGTGGTTCTCGCCCCGGGACTTGGGTCAGAGTATAGCCCAAGTGGAGCACTTGTGTCGGACTAGGGAGGCTGTGCCGTGCCCCCTGGAGGTCTAAAGGATGACCAGTAGTTGTGGTTCTCGCCCCGGGCCGTGGGTCTGAGTATGGCCCAAGTGGGGCACTTGCGTCGGACTGGGGAGGCTCTGCCGCGCCCCCTGGAGGTCAAAAGGATGACCAGTAGTTGTGGTTCTCACCCCGGGTCGTGGGTCCGAGTCTGGCCCGAGTAGAGCACTTTGGTCGGCTACCGGGGGGTGTGCCGTGCCCCCTGGAGCCATGGGAGTGAGCTCCAGCAGACTGGTATTTTTCGGAGAACCAGGCCCACACTCCTCAGACTTTGTGCCCAGGGACAGGCCACCAAAATCGGCCGCGGCTCGTGCACTTTGCCCCTGCGTTTCTCCCAGAACCAGAGCCGGAAAAATCCCAAAATTGATGCCCAGAGATAGTCGACTCTGCCTGGAATAGATTGCCACCCAAACCCGCCAACTCACGCTGGTTTTCCGATGGCCTCACCTACTAACCCGAGCATGGTCATCGCTCGCACCTTCCAAAACCTCCAGGGGCGCAGGCACTTTTCATTTACTGGCCATAAGGCCGACCGCCTTAAGCGTTAAGCGATAAGCGAAAGGCTTAGTTTGGACTTAGTTTTTGGAGCGACGAGGTCGCCGTTTTGTCAATTCTGAACCGATTTTCACGCGGTTTTCGACTGCCTGCGCCTGGGGAGCCGCCCAGAAGCCCCAGGCAGTGTTCTGGGTGGACTTCCGGACCGGTCCGGACCCGGTACCGGCCGGGGGAACCGCACCACGCCTCTCGGGCGTTTCTACACCGATTTTCGCGGGGTTTTCGACTGCATAGACGGGGCCACCTGCTGCAGGGCCCGAGGGAGGGCCTTACTGAGCTGGGTCCGACGCAGGGCCCGGTTCCTGGAGCCCGCTGGGGGGGGGGGGGGGTTCTCTAAGGCTCACGGCGGGCTGCTGAGGGGCCGGATCGGATGCAGACAGGCGCTCCTCTGCCCAGGTCTTTGCTCCCCTGCCCCACTAGGAATGGAAGACACACTGCCAACAGCTTCTGGAGGGTGATGGGCCCTGCTGCAGACCAGGTCCGACCCAGGTTTCAGCTATCCCACCCCGCAGGGACTTAAAGACACACTGCCATCAGCTTCTGGAGGCTGCTGAGCTCTACTATAGAGCAGGTCCGACCCAGGTTTCAGCTCCTGCAGCCCACTAGGACTTAAACACACACTGCCATCAGCGTCTGGATGGTGATGGGCCCTGCTGCAGACCAGGTCCGACCCAGGTTTCAGCTATCCCACCCCGCAGGGACTTAAAGACACACTGCCATCAGCTTCTGGAGGCTGCTGAGCTCTACTATAGAGCAGGTCCGACCCAGGTTTCAGCTCCTGCAGCCCACTAGGACTTAAACACACACTGCCATCAGCGTCTGGATGGTGATGGGCCCTGCTGCAGACCAGGTCCGACCCAGGTATCAGCTCCTGCACCCCGCAGGGAATTGAAGACACACTGCCATCAGCTTCTGGAGGCTGCTGAGCTCTGCTATAGACCAGGTCCGACCCAGGTTTCAGCTCCTGCACCCCGCAGGGAACTAAACACACACTGCCATCTGCAACTGGAGGCTGCTGAGCCCTGCTGCAGACCAGGTCCGACCCAGGTTATGGCTCTCCCACCCCCCTGGGACTTAAACACACACAGCCATCAGCTTCTGGATGGTGATGGGCCCTGCTGCAGACCAGGTCCGACCCAGGTTTCAGCTCCTCAACCCCGCAGGGACTTAAACCCACACCGCCATCAGCTTCTGGAGGGTGATGGGCCCTGCTGCGGGCCAGGTCCGACCCAGGTTTCAGCTCTCCCACCCCGCAGGGACTTAAACACACACAGCCATCAGCTTCTGGGGGCTGCTGAGCCCTGCTGCAGACCAGGTCCGACCCAGGTTTCAGCTCTCCCACCCCGCAGGGTCTTTAACACACACACTGCCATCAGCTGCTGGAGGCTGCTGAGCTCCGCTATAGACCAGGTCCGACCCAGGTTTCTGCTCCTGCACCCCGCAGGGAATGAAAGACACACTGCCATCAGCTTCTGGAGGCTGCTGAGCCCTGCTGCAGACCAGGTCCGACCCAGGTATCGGCTCTCCAACCAGGCAGAGACTTAAACACACACACACACACACACACTGCCATCAGCTTCTGGGGGCTGCTGAGCTCTGCTGTAGACCGGGTCCGACCCAGGTTTCTGCTCCTCCACCCCGCAGGGACTTAAACACACACTGCCACCAGCTTCTGGAGGGTGATGGGCCCTGCTTTAGACCAGGTCTGACCCGGGATATAGCTCTCCCACCCCGCAGGGACTTAAACACTCACTGCCATCAGCTGCTGGAGGCTGCCGAGCTCTGCTGCAGACCAGGTCCCACCCAGGTTTCTGCTCCTGCACCCCGCAGGGACTTAAACACACACTGCCACCAGCTTCTGGAGGGTGATGGGCCCTGCTGTGGACCAGGTCCGACCCGGATATCAGCTCTCCCACCAGGCAGGGACTTAAACACACACTGCAATCAGCTGCTGGAGGCTGCTGAGCTCTACTATAGACCAGGTCCGACCCAGGTTTCAGCTCTCCCACCAGGCAGTGACTTAAAGACACACTGCCATCAGCTGCTGGAGGCTGCTGAGCTCTTCTATAGACCAGGTCCGACCCAGGTTTCAGCTCTCACACCAGGCAGGGACTTAAACACACACTGCCATCAGCTGCTGGAGGCTGCTGAGCTCTGCTATAGACCAGGTCCGACCCAGGTTTCAGCTCTCCCACCAGGCAGGGACTTAAAGACACACTGCCATCAGCTGCTGGAGGCTGCCGAGCCCTGCTGCAGACCATGTCCGACCCAGGTTTCAGCTCTCCCACCAGGCAGGGACTTAGAGGCACGCTGCCATCAGCTTCTGGAGGCTGCTGAGCTCTGCCATAGACCAGGTCCGACCGAGGTTTCAGCTCTCCCACCCCGCAGGGACTTAAACACACACTGCCATCAGCTGCTGGAGGCTGCTGAGCTCTGCTATAGACCAGGTCCGACCCGGGATATAGCTCTCCCACCCCGCAGGGACTTAAACACACACTGCCATCAGCTGCTGGAGGCTGCTGAGCTCTTCTATAGACCAGGTCCGACCCAGGTTTCAGCTCTCCCACCCCGCAGGGACTTGAACACACACTGCCATCAGCTTCTGGAGGCTGCTGAGCTCTGCTATAGACCAGGTCCGACCCAGGTTTCTGCTCCTCCACCCCGCAGGGAATTAAAGACACACTGCCATCAGCTTCTGGATGGTGATGGGCCCTGCTGCAGACCAAGTCCGACCCGGGTTACAGCTCTCCCACCAGGCAGGGAATTAAACACACACTGCCATCAGCTGCTGGAGGCTGCTGAGCTCCGCTATAGACCAGGTCCGACCCGGGTTCCTGCTCCTGCACCCCGCAGGGACCAAAACACACACACTGCCATCAGCTTCTGGAGGCTGCTGAGCTCTTCTATAGACCAGGTCCGACCCAGGTTTCAGCTCTCCCACCAGGCAGGGACTTAAACACACACTGCCATCACCTTCTGCTGGCTGCTGAGCTCTGCTGCAGACCAGGTCCGACCCAGGTTTCAGCTCCTGCACCCCGCAGGGAACTAAACACACACTGCCGTCACCTTCTGCTGGCTGCTGAGCCCTGCTGCAGACCAGGTCCGACCCAGGTTTCAGCTCCTGCACCCCGCAGTGGATTAAAGACACACTGCCATCAGGTTCTGGAGGCTGCTGAGCTCTGCTGCAGACCAGGTCCGACCCAGGTTATGGCTCTCCCACCCCGCAGGGACTTAAACACACACCGCCGTCAGCTTCTGGATGGTGATGGGCCCTGCTGCAGACCAGGTCCGACCCACGTTTCAGCTCTCCCACCCCGCAGGGGATGAAACACACACTGCCATCAGCTTCTGGAGGCTGCTGAGCTCTGCTAAAGACCAGGTCCGACCCAGCTTTCAGCTCTCCCACCAGGCAGGGAGTTAAAGACACACTGTCATCGGCTTCTGGAGGGTGCTGAGCCCTGCTGCACACCAAGTCTGACCCAGGTTTCAGCTCATCCACCCCGCAGGGACCTAAACACACACTGCCATCAGCTTCTGAGTGGTAATGGGCCCTGCTGCAGACCAGGTCCGACCCAGGTTTCAGCTCCTCCACCCCGCCATCACCAGCTGGAGGCTGGCTGCTGCTCCTGCACCCTGCCATCAGCTGCTGGAGGCTTCTGTTCCTCCACCCCGCCATCAGCAGCTGGAGGCTGGCTGCTGGAGGCTGGCTGCTGCTCCTCCACCCCGCCATCACCAGCTGGAGGCTGGTTGCAGCTCCTGCACCCCGCCATCAGCTGCTGGAGGCTGCCTGCAGCCCCTGCACCCCGCCATCAGCTGCTGGAGGCTGGCTGCAGCTCCTGCACACCGCCATCAGCTGCTGGAGGCTGCCTGCAGCTCCTGCACCCCGCCATCAGCTGCTGGAGGCTGGCTGCTGCTCCTGCACCCCGCCAGCAGCTGCTGGAGGCTGGCTGCTGCTCCTCCACCCAACCATCAGCTGCTGGACGCTGGCTGCTGCTCCTGCACCCCGCCATCAGCTGCTGGAGGCTGGCTGCTGCTCCTCCACCACCCAACCATCAGCTGCTGGACGCTGGCTGCAGCTCCTCCACCCCGCCATCAGCTGCTGGTGGCTGGCTGCAGCTCCTTCACCCCGCCATCAGCTGCTGGTGGCTGGCTGCAGCTCCTTCACCCCGCCATCACCAGCTGGAGGCTGGCTGCTGCTCCTGCACCCCGCCATCAGCTGCTGGAGGCTGCCTGCAGCTCCTGCGCCCCGCCATCAGCTGCTGGAGGCTGGCTGCTGCTCCTGCACCCTGCCATCAGCTGTTCGAGGCTGGCTGCAGCTCCTCCACCCCACCATCACCAGCTGGAGGCTGGTTGCAGCTCCTGCACCCCGTCATCAGCAGCTGGAGGCTGCCTGCTGCTCCTGCACCCCGCCATCAGCTGCTGGAGGCTGCCTGCAGCTCCTGCACCCCGCCATCATTTGCTGGAGGCTGGCTGCAGCTCCTGCAACCCGCCATCAGCTGCTGGAGGCTGGCTGCTGCTCCTCCACCCCACCATGACCTGCTGGAGGCTGGCTGCAGCTCCTTCACACCGCCATCAGCTGATGGATGCTGGCTGAACGCTGGAGGCTGGCTGCTGCTCCCACACACCGCCATCAGCTCCTGGAGGCTGGCTGGCTGCTGGAGGCTGTCTGCTGCTGCTCCTCCACCCCGCCATCACCAGCTGGAGGCTGGCTGCTGGAGGCTGGCTGCAGCTCCTGCACCCCACCATCAGCTGCTGGAGGCTGGCTTCTGCTCCTCCACCCCGCCATCAGCTGCTGGGGGCTGGCTGCTGGAGGCTGGCTGCAGCTCCTCCACCCCGCCATCACCAGCTGGAGGCTGGTTGCAGCTCCTGCACCCCGCCATCAGCTGCTGGAGGCTGCCTGCTGCTCCTGCACCCCGCCATCAGCTGCTGGAGGCTGCCTGCACCTCCTGCACCCCGCCATCAGCTGCTGGAGGCTGGCTTCTGCTCCTCCACCCCGCCATCAGCTGATGGAGGCTGCCTGCTTCTCCACCCCGCCATCACTAGCTGGAGGCTGGCTGCTGGAGGCTGGCTGCAGCTCCTCCACCCCGCCATCAGCTGCTGGAGGCTGCCTGCAGCTCCTGCACCCCGCCATCACCAGCTGGAGGCTGGCTTCTGCTCCTCCACCCCGCCATCAGCTGATGGAGGCTGCCTGCTTCTCCACCCCGCCATCACTAGCTGGAGGCTGGCTGCTGGAGGCTGGCTGCAGCTCCTCCACCCCGCCATCAGCTGCTGGAGGCTGGCTGCTGCTCCTGCACCCCGCCATCAGCTGCTGGAGGCTGGCTGCTGCTCCTCCACCCAACCATCAGCTGCTGGACGCTGGCTGCAGCTCCTCCACCCCACCATCAGCTGCTGGACGCTGGCTGCAGCTCCTCCACCCCGCCATCAGCTGCTGGAGGCTGCCTGCAGCTCCTGCACCCCGCCATCAGCTGCTGGAGGCTGCCTGCAGCTCCTGCACCCCGCCATCACCAGCTGGAGGCTGGCTTCTGCTCCTCCACCCCGCCATCAGCTGATGGAGGCTGCCTGCTTCTCCACCCCGCCATCACTAGCTGGAGGCTGGCTGCTGGAGGCTGGCTGCTGCTCCTCCACCCAACCATCAGCTGCTGGACGCTGGCTGCAGCTCCTCCACCCCACCATCAGCTGCTGGACGCTGGCTGCAGCTCCTGCACCCCGCCATCAGCTGCTGGAGGCTGGCTTCTGCTCCTCCACCCCGCCATCAGCTGCTGGAGGCTGCCTGCTGCTCCTGCACCCCGCCATCAGCTGCTGGAGGCTGGCTGCTGCTCCTGCACCCCGCCATCAGCTGCTGGAGGCTGGCTGCTGGAGGCTGGCTGCAGCTCCTCCACCCCACCATCAGCTGCTGGACGCTGGCTGCAGCTCCTCCACCCCACCATCAGCTGCTGGACGCTGGCTGCAGCTCCTGCACCCCGCCATCAGCTGCTGGAGGCTGGCTTCTGCTCCTCCACCCCGCCATCAGCTGACGGAGGCTGCCTGCTTCTCCACCCCGCCATCACTAGCTGGAGGCTGGCTGCTGGAGGCTGGCTGCAGCTCCTCCACCCCACCATCAGCTGCTGGACGCTGGCTGCAGCTCCTGCACCCCGCCATCAGCTGCTGGAGGCTGGCTTCTGCTCCTCCACCCCGCCATCAGCTGACGGAGGCTGCCTGCTTCTCCACCCCGCCATCACTAGCTGGAGGCTGGCTGCTGGAGGCTGGCTGCAGCTCCTCCACCCCGCCATCAGCTGCTGGAGGCTGGCTGCTGCTCCTGCACCCCGCCATCAGCTGCTGGACGCTGGCTGCAGCTCCTCCACCCCGCCATCACCAGCTGGAGGCTGCCTGCTGCTCTTCCACCCCGCCATCAGCTGATGGACGCTGGCTGCAGCTCCTCCACCCCGCCATCAGCTGCTGGAGGCTGGCTGGCCG
>NW_027223109.1:65000-72500 GCF_043380555.1 Nothobranchius furzeri
CTGGAGGTCTAAAGGATGACCAGTAGTTGTGGTTCTCGCCCCGGGACTTGGGTCAGAGTATAGCCCAAGTGGAGCACTTGTGTCGGCCTAGGGAGGCTGTGCCGGGCCCCCTGGAGATCTAAAGGATGACCATGAGGTCAAAAGGATGACCAGTAGTTGTGGTTCTCGCCCCGGGACTTGGGTCAGAGTATAGCCCAAGTGGAGCACTTGTGTCGGCCTAGGGAGGCTGTGCCGGGCCCCCTGGAGGTCTAAAGGATGACCAGTAGTTGTGGTTCTCGCACCGGGACTTGGGTCAGAGTACAGCCCAAGTGGAGCACTTGTGTCGGTCTAGGGAGGCTGTGCCGGGCCCCCTGGAGGTCTAAAGGATGACCAGTAGTTGTGGTTCTCGCCCCGGGCCGTGGGTCTGAGTATGGCCCAAGTGGGGCACTTGCGTCGGACTGGGGAGGCTCTGCCGCGCCCCCTGGAGGTCAAAAGGATGACCAGTAGTTGTGGTTCTCACCCCGGGTCGTGGGTCCGAGTCTGGCCCGAGTAGAGCACTTTGGTCGGCTACCGGGGGGTGTGCCGTGCCCCCTGGAGCCATGGGAGTGAGCTCCAGCAGACTGGTATTTTTCGGAGAACCAGGCCCACACTCCTCAGACTTTGTGCCCAGGGACAGGCCACCAAAATCGGCCGCGGCTCGTGCACTTTGCCCCTGCGTTTCTCCCAGAACCAGAGCCGGAAAAATCCCAAAATTGATGCCCAGAGATAGTCGACTCTGCCTGGAATAGATTGCCACCCAAACCCGCCAACTCACGCTGGTTTTCCGATGGCCTCACCTACTAACCCGAGCATGGTCATCGCTCGCACCTTCCAAAACCTCCAGGGGCGCAGGCACTTTTCATTTACTGGCCATAAGGCCGACCGCCTTAAGCGTTAAGCGATAAGCGAAAGGCTTAGTTTGGACTTAGTTTTTGGAGCGACGAGGTCGCCGTTTTGTCAATTCTGAACCGATTTTCACGCGGTTTTCGACTGCCTGCGCCTGGGGAGCCGCCCAGAAGCCCCAGGCAGTGTTCTGGGTGGACTTCCGGACCGGTCCGGACCCGGTACCGGCCGGGGGAACCGCACCACGCCTCTCGGGCGTTTCTACACCGATTTTCGCGGGGTTTTCGACTGCATAGACGGGGCCACCTGCTGCAGGGCCCGAGGGAGGGCCTTACTGAGCTGGGTCCGACGCAGGGCCCGGTTCCTGGAGCCCGCTGGGGGGGGGGGGGGGTTCTCTAAGGCTCACGGCGGGCTGCTGAGGGGCCGGATCGGATGCAGACAGGCGCTCCTCTGCCCAGGTCTTTGCTCCCCTGCCCCACTAGGAATGGAAGACACACTGCCAACAGCTTCTGGAGGGTGATGGGCCCTGCTGCAGACCAGGTCCGACCCAGGTTTCAGCTATCCCACCCCGCAGGGACTTAAAGACACACTGCCATCAGCTTCTGGAGGCTGCTGAGCTCTACTATAGAGCAGGTCCGACCCAGGTTTCAGCTCCTGCAGCCCACTAGGACTTAAACACACACTGCCATCAGCGTCTGGATGGTGATGGGCCCTGCTGCAGACCAGGTCCGACCCAGGTTTCAGCTATCCCACCCCGCAGGGACTTAAAGACACACTGCCATCAGCTTCTGGAGGCT
This sequence comes from Nothobranchius furzeri, assembly GCF_043380555.1. Taxonomy (NCBI): domain Eukaryota; kingdom Metazoa; phylum Chordata; class Actinopteri; order Cyprinodontiformes; family Nothobranchiidae; genus Nothobranchius; species Nothobranchius furzeri. The sequence goes on from NW_027223109.1 coordinate 66,659, forward strand.
GCTGAGCTCTACTATAGAGCAGGTCCGACCCAGGTTTCAGCTCCTGCAGCCCACTAGGACTTAAACACACACTGCCATCAGCGTCTGGATGGTGATGGGCCCTGCTGCAGACCAGGTCCGACCCAGGTATCAGCTCCTGCACCCCGCAGGGAATTGAAGACACACTGCCATCAGCTTCTGGAGGCTGCTGAGCTCTGCTATAGACCAGGTCCGACCCAGGTTTCAGCTCCTGCACCCCGCAGGGAACTAAACACACACTGCCATCTGCAACTGGAGGCTGCTGAGCCCTGCTGCAGACCAGGTCCGACCCAGGTTATGGCTCTCCCACCCCCCTGGGACTTAAACACACACAGCCATCAGCTTCTGGATGGTGATGGGCCCTGCTGCAGACCAGGTCCGACCCAGGTTTCAGCTCCTCAACCCCGCAGGGACTTAAACCCACACCGCCATCAGCTTCTGGAGGGTGATGGGCCCTGCTGCGGGCCAGGTCCGACCCAGGTTTCAGCTCTCCCACCCCGCAGGGACTTAAACACACACAGCCATCAGCTTCTGGGGGCTGCTGAGCCCTGCTGCAGACCAGGTCCGACCCAGGTTTCAGCTCTCCCACCCCGCAGGGTCTTTAACACACACACTGCCATCAGCTGCTGGAGGCTGCTGAGCTCCGCTATAGACCAGGTCCGACCCAGGTTTCTGCTCCTGCACCCCGCAGGGAATGAAAGACACACTGCCATCAGCTTCTGGAGGCTGCTGAGCCCTGCTGCAGACCAGGTCCGACCCAGGTATCGGCTCTCCAACCAGGCAGAGACTTAAACACACACACACACACACACACTGCCATCAGCTTCTGGGGGCTGCTGAGCTCTGCTGTAGACCGGGTCCGACCCAGGTTTCTGCTCCTCCACCCCGCAGGGACTTAAACACACACTGCCACCAGCTTCTGGAGGGTGATGGGCCCTGCTTTAGACCAGGTCTGACCCGGGATATAGCTCTCCCACCCCGCAGGGACTTAAACACTCACTGCCATCAGCTGCTGGAGGCTGCCGAGCTCTGCTGCAGACCAGGTCCCACCCAGGTTTCTGCTCCTGCACCCCGCAGGGACTTAAACACACACTGCCACCAGCTTCTGGAGGGTGATGGGCCCTGCTGTGGACCAGGTCCGACCCGGATATCAGCTCTCCCACCAGGCAGGGACTTAAACACACACTGCAATCAGCTGCTGGAGGCTGCTGAGCTCTACTATAGACCAGGTCCGACCCAGGTTTCAGCTCTCCCACCAGGCAGTGACTTAAAGACACACTGCCATCAGCTGCTGGAGGCTGCTGAGCTCTTCTATAGACCAGGTCCGACCCAGGTTTCAGCTCTCACACCAGGCAGGGACTTAAACACACACTGCCATCAGCTGCTGGAGGCTGCTGAGCTCTGCTATAGACCAGGTCCGACCCAGGTTTCAGCTCTCCCACCAGGCAGGGACTTAAAGACACACTGCCATCAGCTGCTGGAGGCTGCCGAGCCCTGCTGCAGACCATGTCCGACCCAGGTTTCAGCTCTCCCACCAGGCAGGGACTTAGAGGCACGCTGCCATCAGCTTCTGGAGGCTGCTGAGCTCTGCCATAGACCAGGTCCGACCGAGGTTTCAGCTCTCCCACCCCGCAGGGACTTAAACACACACTGCCATCAGCTGCTGGAGGCTGCTGAGCTCTGCTATAGACCAGGTCCGACCCGGGATATAGCTCTCCCACCCCGCAGGGACTTAAACACACACTGCCATCAGCTGCTGGAGGCTGCTGAGCTCTTCTATAGACCAGGTCCGACCCAGGTTTCAGCTCTCCCACCCCGCAGGGACTTGAACACACACTGCCATCAGCTTCTGGAGGCTGCTGAGCTCTGCTATAGACCAGGTCCGACCCAGGTTTCTGCTCCTCCACCCCGCAGGGAATTAAAGACACACTGCCATCAGCTTCTGGATGGTGATGGGCCCTGCTGCAGACCAAGTCCGACCCGGGTTACAGCTCTCCCACCAGGCAGGGAATTAAACACACACTGCCATCAGCTGCTGGAGGCTGCTGAGCTCCGCTATAGACCAGGTCCGACCCGGGTTCCTGCTCCTGCACCCCGCAGGGACCAAAACACACACACTGCCATCAGCTTCTGGAGGCTGCTGAGCTCTTCTATAGACCAGGTCCGACCCAGGTTTCAGCTCTCCCACCAGGCAGGGACTTAAACACACACTGCCATCACCTTCTGCTGGCTGCTGAGCTCTGCTGCAGACCAGGTCCGACCCAGGTTTCAGCTCCTGCACCCCGCAGGGAACTAAACACACACTGCCGTCACCTTCTGCTGGCTGCTGAGCCCTGCTGCAGACCAGGTCCGACCCAGGTTTCAGCTCCTGCACCCCGCAGTGGATTAAAGACACACTGCCATCAGGTTCTGGAGGCTGCTGAGCTCTGCTGCAGACCAGGTCCGACCCAGGTTATGGCTCTCCCACCCCGCAGGGACTTAAACACACACCGCCGTCAGCTTCTGGATGGTGATGGGCCCTGCTGCAGACCAGGTCCGACCCACGTTTCAGCTCTCCCACCCCGCAGGGGATGAAACACACACTGCCATCAGCTTCTGGAGGCTGCTGAGCTCTGCTAAAGACCAGGTCCGACCCAGCTTTCAGCTCTCCCACCAGGCAGGGAGTTAAAGACACACTGTCATCGGCTTCTGGAGGGTGCTGAGCCCTGCTGCACACCAAGTCTGACCCAGGTTTCAGCTCATCCACCCCGCAGGGACCTAAACACACACTGCCATCAGCTTCTGAGTGGTAATGGGCCCTGCTGCAGACCAGGTCCGACCCAGGTTTCAGCTCCTCCACCCCGCCATCACCAGCTGGAGGCTGGCTGCTGCTCCTGCACCCTGCCATCAGCTGCTGGAGGCTTCTGTTCCTCCACCCCGCCATCAGCAGCTGGAGGCTGGCTGCTGGAGGCTGGCTGCTGCTCCTCCACCCCGCCATCACCAGCTGGAGGCTGGTTGCAGCTCCTGCACCCCGCCATCAGCTGCTGGAGGCTGCCTGCAGCCCCTGCACCCCGCCATCAGCTGCTGGAGGCTGGCTGCAGCTCCTGCACACCGCCATCAGCTGCTGGAGGCTGCCTGCAGCTCCTGCACCCCGCCATCAGCTGCTGGAGGCTGGCTGCTGCTCCTGCACCCCGCCAGCAGCTGCTGGAGGCTGGCTGCTGCTCCTCCACCCAACCATCAGCTGCTGGACGCTGGCTGCTGCTCCTGCACCCCGCCATCAGCTGCTGGAGGCTGGCTGCTGCTCCTCCACCACCCAACCATCAGCTGCTGGACGCTGGCTGCAGCTCCTCCACCCCGCCATCAGCTGCTGGTGGCTGGCTGCAGCTCCTTCACCCCGCCATCAGCTGCTGGTGGCTGGCTGCAGCTCCTTCACCCCGCCATCACCAGCTGGAGGCTGGCTGCTGCTCCTGCACCCCGCCATCAGCTGCTGGAGGCTGCCTGCAGCTCCTGCGCCCCGCCATCAGCTGCTGGAGGCTGGCTGCTGCTCCTGCACCCTGCCATCAGCTGTTCGAGGCTGGCTGCAGCTCCTCCACCCCACCATCACCAGCTGGAGGCTGGTTGCAGCTCCTGCACCCCGTCATCAGCAGCTGGAGGCTGCCTGCTGCTCCTGCACCCCGCCATCAGCTGCTGGAGGCTGCCTGCAGCTCCTGCACCCCGCCATCATTTGCTGGAGGCTGGCTGCAGCTCCTGCAACCCGCCATCAGCTGCTGGAGGCTGGCTGCTGCTCCTCCACCCCACCATGACCTGCTGGAGGCTGGCTGCAGCTCCTTCACACCGCCATCAGCTGATGGATGCTGGCTGAACGCTGGAGGCTGGCTGCTGCTCCCACACACCGCCATCAGCTCCTGGAGGCTGGCTGGCTGCTGGAGGCTGTCTGCTGCTGCTCCTCCACCCCGCCATCACCAGCTGGAGGCTGGCTGCTGGAGGCTGGCTGCAGCTCCTGCACCCCACCATCAGCTGCTGGAGGCTGGCTTCTGCTCCTCCACCCCGCCATCAGCTGCTGGGGGCTGGCTGCTGGAGGCTGGCTGCAGCTCCTCCACCCCGCCATCACCAGCTGGAGGCTGGTTGCAGCTCCTGCACCCCGCCATCAGCTGCTGGAGGCTGCCTGCTGCTCCTGCACCCCGCCATCAGCTGCTGGAGGCTGCCTGCACCTCCTGCACCCCGCCATCAGCTGCTGGAGGCTGGCTTCTGCTCCTCCACCCCGCCATCAGCTGATGGAGGCTGCCTGCTTCTCCACCCCGCCATCACTAGCTGGAGGCTGGCTGCTGGAGGCTGGCTGCAGCTCCTCCACCCCGCCATCAGCTGCTGGAGGCTGCCTGCAGCTCCTGCACCCCGCCATCACCAGCTGGAGGCTGGCTTCTGCTCCTCCACCCCGCCATCAGCTGATGGAGGCTGCCTGCTTCTCCACCCCGCCATCACTAGCTGGAGGCTGGCTGCTGGAGGCTGGCTGCAGCTCCTCCACCCCGCCATCAGCTGCTGGAGGCTGGCTGCTGCTCCTGCACCCCGCCATCAGCTGCTGGAGGCTGGCTGCTGCTCCTCCACCCAACCATCAGCTGCTGGACGCTGGCTGCAGCTCCTCCACCCCACCATCAGCTGCTGGACGCTGGCTGCAGCTCCTCCACCCCGCCATCAGCTGCTGGAGGCTGCCTGCAGCTCCTGCACCCCGCCATCAGCTGCTGGAGGCTGCCTGCAGCTCCTGCACCCCGCCATCACCAGCTGGAGGCTGGCTTCTGCTCCTCCACCCCGCCATCAGCTGATGGAGGCTGCCTGCTTCTCCACCCCGCCATCACTAGCTGGAGGCTGGCTGCTGGAGGCTGGCTGCTGCTCCTCCACCCAACCATCAGCTGCTGGACGCTGGCTGCAGCTCCTCCACCCCACCATCAGCTGCTGGACGCTGGCTGCAGCTCCTGCACCCCGCCATCAGCTGCTGGAGGCTGGCTTCTGCTCCTCCACCCCGCCATCAGCTGCTGGAGGCTGCCTGCTGCTCCTGCACCCCGCCATCAGCTGCTGGAGGCTGGCTGCTGCTCCTGCACCCCGCCATCAGCTGCTGGAGGCTGGCTGCTGGAGGCTGGCTGCAGCTCCTCCACCCCACCATCAGCTGCTGGACGCTGGCTGCAGCTCCTCCACCCCACCATCAGCTGCTGGACGCTGGCTGCAGCTCCTGCACCCCGCCATCAGCTGCTGGAGGCTGGCTTCTGCTCCTCCACCCCGCCATCAGCTGACGGAGGCTGCCTGCTTCTCCACCCCGCCATCACTAGCTGGAGGCTGGCTGCTGGAGGCTGGCTGCAGCTCCTCCACCCCACCATCAGCTGCTGGACGCTGGCTGCAGCTCCTGCACCCCGCCATCAGCTGCTGGAGGCTGGCTTCTGCTCCTCCACCCCGCCATCAGCTGACGGAGGCTGCCTGCTTCTCCACCCCGCCATCACTAGCTGGAGGCTGGCTGCTGGAGGCTGGCTGCAGCTCCTCCACCCCGCCATCAGCTGCTGGAGGCTGGCTGCTGCTCCTGCACCCCGCCATCAGCTGCTGGACGCTGGCTGCAGCTCCTCCACCCCGCCATCACCAGCTGGAGGCTGCCTGCTGCTCTTCCACCCCGCCATCAGCTGATGGACGCTGGCTGCAGCTCCTCCACCCCGCCATCAGCTGCTGGAGGCTGGCTGGCCGCTGGAGGCTGGCTGCTGCTCCCACACACCGCCATCAGCTGCTGGAGGCTGGCTGGCTGCTGGAGGCTGGCTGCTGCTGCTCCTCCTCCCCGCCATCACCAGCTGGAGGCTGGCTGCTGCTCCTA
>NW_027223110.1:0-7500 GCF_043380555.1 Nothobranchius furzeri
TGTGTCGGCCTAGGGAGGCTGTGCCGGGCCCCCTGGAGGTCTAAAGGATGACCAGTAGTTGTGGTTCTCGCACCGGGACTTGGGTCAGAGTACAGCCCAAGTGGAGCACTTGTGTCGGTCTAGGGAGGCTGTGCCGGGCCCCCTGGAGGTCTAAAGGATGACCAGTAGTTGTGGTTCTCGCCCCGGGCCGTGGGTCTGAGTATGGCCCAAGTGGGGCACTTGCGTCGGACTGGGGAGGCTCTGCCGCGCCCCCTGGAGGTCAAAAGGATGACCAGTAGTTGTGGTTCTCACCCCGGGTCGTGGGTCCGAGTCTGGCCCGAGTAGAGCACTTTGGTCGGCTACCGGGGGGTGTGCCGTGCCCCCTGGAGCCATGGGAGTGAGCTCCAGCAGACTGGTATTTTTCGGAGAACCAGGCCCACACTCCTCAGACTTTGTGCCCAGGGACAGGCCACCAAAATCGGCCGCGGCTCGTGCACTTTGCCCCTGCGTTTCTCCCAGAACCAGAGCCGGAAAAATCCCAAAATTGATGCCCAGAGATAGTCGACTCTGCCTGGAATAGATTGCCACCCAAACCCGCCAACTCACGCTGGTTTTCCGATGGCCTCACCTACTAACCCGAGCATGGTCATCGCTCGCACCTTCCAAAACCTCCAGGGGCGCAGGCACTTTTCATTTACTGGCCATAAGGCCGACCGCCTTAAGCGTTAAGCGATAAGCGAAAGGCTTAGTTTGGACTTAGTTTTTGGAGCGACGAGGTCGCCGTTTTGTCAATTCTGAACCGATTTTCACGCGGTTTTCGACTGCCTGCGCCTGGGGAGCCGCCCAGAAGCCCCAGGCAGTGTTCTGGGTGGACTTCCGGACCGGTCCGGACCCGGTACCGGCCGGGGGAACCGCACCACGCCTCTCGGGCGTTTCTACACCGATTTTCGCGGGGTTTTCGACTGCATAGACGGGGCCACCTGCTGCAGGGCCCGAGGGAGGGCCTTACTGAGCTGGGTCCGACGCAGGGCCCGGTTCCTGGAGCCCGCTGGGGGGGGGGGGGGGTTCTCTAAGGCTCACGGCGGGCTGCTGAGGGGCCGGATCGGATGCAGACAGGCGCTCCTCTGCCCAGGTCTTTGCTCCCCTGCCCCACTAGGAATGGAAGACACACTGCCAACAGCTTCTGGAGGGTGATGGGCCCTGCTGCAGACCAGGTCCGACCCAGGTTTCAGCTATCCCACCCCGCAGGGACTTAAAGACACACTGCCATCAGCTTCTGGAGGCTGCTGAGCTCTACTATAGAGCAGGTCCGACCCAGGTTTCAGCTCCTGCAGCCCACTAGGACTTAAACACACACTGCCATCAGCGTCTGGATGGTGATGGGCCCTGCTGCAGACCAGGTCCGACCCAGGTTTCAGCTATCCCACCCCGCAGGGACTTAAAGACACACTGCCATCAGCTTCTGGAGGCTGCTGAGCTCTACTATAGAGCAGGTCCGACCCAGGTTTCAGCTCCTGCAGCCCACTAGGACTTAAACACACACTGCCATCAGCGTCTGGATGGTGATGGGCCCTGCTGCAGACCAGGTCCGACCCAGGTATCAGCTCCTGCACCCCGCAGGGAATTGAAGACACACTGCCATCAGCTTCTGGAGGCTGCTGAGCTCTGCTATAGACCAGGTCCGACCCAGGTTTCAGCTCCTGCACCCCGCAGGGAACTAAACACACACTGCCATCTGCAACTGGAGGCTGCTGAGCCCTGCTGCAGACCAGGTCCGACCCAGGTTATGGCTCTCCCACCCCCCTGGGACTTAAACACACACAGCCATCAGCTTCTGGATGGTGATGGGCCCTGCTGCAGACCAGGTCCGACCCAGGTTTCAGCTCCTCAACCCCGCAGGGACTTAAACCCACACCGCCATCAGCTTCTGGAGGGTGATGGGCCCTGCTGCGGGCCAGGTCCGACCCAGGTTTCAGCTCTCCCACCCCGCAGGGACTTAAACACACACAGCCATCAGCTTCTGGGGGCTGCTGAGCCCTGCTGCAGACCAGGTCCGACCCAGGTTTCAGCTCTCCCACCCCGCAGGGTCTTTAACACACACACTGCCATCAGCTGCTGGAGGCTGCTGAGCTCCGCTATAGACCAGGTCCGACCCAGGTTTCTGCTCCTGCACCCCGCAGGGAATGAAAGACACACTGCCATCAGCTTCTGGAGGCTGCTGAGCCCTGCTGCAGACCAGGTCCGACCCAGGTATCGGCTCTCCAACCAGGCAGAGACTTAAACACACACACACACACACACACTGCCATCAGCTTCTGGGGGCTGCTGAGCTCTGCTGTAGACCGGGTCCGACCCAGGTTTCTGCTCCTCCACCCCGCAGGGACTTAAACACACACTGCCACCAGCTTCTGGAGGGTGATGGGCCCTGCTTTAGACCAGGTCTGACCCGGGATATAGCTCTCCCACCCCGCAGGGACTTAAACACTCACTGCCATCAGCTGCTGGAGGCTGCCGAGCTCTGCTGCAGACCAGGTCCCACCCAGGTTTCTGCTCCTGCACCCCGCAGGGACTTAAACACACACTGCCACCAGCTTCTGGAGGGTGATGGGCCCTGCTGTGGACCAGGTCCGACCCGGATATCAGCTCTCCCACCAGGCAGGGACTTAAACACACACTGCAATCAGCTGCTGGAGGCTGCTGAGCTCTACTATAGACCAGGTCCGACCCAGGTTTCAGCTCTCCCACCAGGCAGTGACTTAAAGACACACTGCCATCAGCTGCTGGAGGCTGCTGAGCTCTTCTATAGACCAGGTCCGACCCAGGTTTCAGCTCTCACACCAGGCAGGGACTTAAACACACACTGCCATCAGCTGCTGGAGGCTGCTGAGCTCTGCTATAGACCAGGTCCGACCCAGGTTTCAGCTCTCCCACCAGGCAGGGACTTAAAGACACACTGCCATCAGCTGCTGGAGGCTGCCGAGCCCTGCTGCAGACCATGTCCGACCCAGGTTTCAGCTCTCCCACCAGGCAGGGACTTAGAGGCACGCTGCCATCAGCTTCTGGAGGCTGCTGAGCTCTGCCATAGACCAGGTCCGACCGAGGTTTCAGCTCTCCCACCCCGCAGGGACTTAAACACACACTGCCATCAGCTGCTGGAGGCTGCTGAGCTCTGCTATAGACCAGGTCCGACCCGGGATATAGCTCTCCCACCCCGCAGGGACTTAAACACACACTGCCATCAGCTGCTGGAGGCTGCTGAGCTCTTCTATAGACCAGGTCCGACCCAGGTTTCAGCTCTCCCACCCCGCAGGGACTTGAACACACACTGCCATCAGCTTCTGGAGGCTGCTGAGCTCTGCTATAGACCAGGTCCGACCCAGGTTTCTGCTCCTCCACCCCGCAGGGAATTAAAGACACACTGCCATCAGCTTCTGGATGGTGATGGGCCCTGCTGCAGACCAAGTCCGACCCGGGTTACAGCTCTCCCACCAGGCAGGGAATTAAACACACACTGCCATCAGCTGCTGGAGGCTGCTGAGCTCCGCTATAGACCAGGTCCGACCCGGGTTCCTGCTCCTGCACCCCGCAGGGACCAAAACACACACACTGCCATCAGCTTCTGGAGGCTGCTGAGCTCTTCTATAGACCAGGTCCGACCCAGGTTTCAGCTCTCCCACCAGGCAGGGACTTAAACACACACTGCCATCACCTTCTGCTGGCTGCTGAGCTCTGCTGCAGACCAGGTCCGACCCAGGTTTCAGCTCCTGCACCCCGCAGGGAACTAAACACACACTGCCGTCACCTTCTGCTGGCTGCTGAGCCCTGCTGCAGACCAGGTCCGACCCAGGTTTCAGCTCCTGCACCCCGCAGTGGATTAAAGACACACTGCCATCAGGTTCTGGAGGCTGCTGAGCTCTGCTGCAGACCAGGTCCGACCCAGGTTATGGCTCTCCCACCCCGCAGGGACTTAAACACACACCGCCGTCAGCTTCTGGATGGTGATGGGCCCTGCTGCAGACCAGGTCCGACCCACGTTTCAGCTCTCCCACCCCGCAGGGGATGAAACACACACTGCCATCAGCTTCTGGAGGCTGCTGAGCTCTGCTAAAGACCAGGTCCGACCCAGCTTTCAGCTCTCCCACCAGGCAGGGAGTTAAAGACACACTGTCATCGGCTTCTGGAGGGTGCTGAGCCCTGCTGCACACCAAGTCTGACCCAGGTTTCAGCTCATCCACCCCGCAGGGACCTAAACACACACTGCCATCAGCTTCTGAGTGGTAATGGGCCCTGCTGCAGACCAGGTCCGACCCAGGTTTCAGCTCCTCCACCCCGCCATCACCAGCTGGAGGCTGGCTGCTGCTCCTGCACCCTGCCATCAGCTGCTGGAGGCTTCTGTTCCTCCACCCCGCCATCAGCAGCTGGAGGCTGGCTGCTGGAGGCTGGCTGCTGCTCCTCCACCCCGCCATCACCAGCTGGAGGCTGGTTGCAGCTCCTGCACCCCGCCATCAGCTGCTGGAGGCTGCCTGCAGCCCCTGCACCCCGCCATCAGCTGCTGGAGGCTGGCTGCAGCTCCTGCACACCGCCATCAGCTGCTGGAGGCTGCCTGCAGCTCCTGCACCCCGCCATCAGCTGCTGGAGGCTGGCTGCTGCTCCTGCACCCCGCCAGCAGCTGCTGGAGGCTGGCTGCTGCTCCTCCACCCAACCATCAGCTGCTGGACGCTGGCTGCTGCTCCTGCACCCCGCCATCAGCTGCTGGAGGCTGGCTGCTGCTCCTCCACCACCCAACCATCAGCTGCTGGACGCTGGCTGCAGCTCCTCCACCCCGCCATCAGCTGCTGGTGGCTGGCTGCAGCTCCTTCACCCCGCCATCAGCTGCTGGTGGCTGGCTGCAGCTCCTTCACCCCGCCATCACCAGCTGGAGGCTGGCTGCTGCTCCTGCACCCCGCCATCAGCTGCTGGAGGCTGCCTGCAGCTCCTGCGCCCCGCCATCAGCTGCTGGAGGCTGGCTGCTGCTCCTGCACCCTGCCATCAGCTGTTCGAGGCTGGCTGCAGCTCCTCCACCCCACCATCACCAGCTGGAGGCTGGTTGCAGCTCCTGCACCCCGTCATCAGCAGCTGGAGGCTGCCTGCTGCTCCTGCACCCCGCCATCAGCTGCTGGAGGCTGCCTGCAGCTCCTGCACCCCGCCATCATTTGCTGGAGGCTGGCTGCAGCTCCTGCAACCCGCCATCAGCTGCTGGAGGCTGGCTGCTGCTCCTCCACCCCACCATGACCTGCTGGAGGCTGGCTGCAGCTCCTTCACACCGCCATCAGCTGATGGATGCTGGCTGAACGCTGGAGGCTGGCTGCTGCTCCCACACACCGCCATCAGCTCCTGGAGGCTGGCTGGCTGCTGGAGGCTGTCTGCTGCTGCTCCTCCACCCCGCCATCACCAGCTGGAGGCTGGCTGCTGGAGGCTGGCTGCAGCTCCTGCACCCCACCATCAGCTGCTGGAGGCTGGCTTCTGCTCCTCCACCCCGCCATCAGCTGCTGGGGGCTGGCTGCTGGAGGCTGGCTGCAGCTCCTCCACCCCGCCATCACCAGCTGGAGGCTGGTTGCAGCTCCTGCACCCCGCCATCAGCTGCTGGAGGCTGCCTGCTGCTCCTGCACCCCGCCATCAGCTGCTGGAGGCTGCCTGCACCTCCTGCACCCCGCCATCAGCTGCTGGAGGCTGGCTTCTGCTCCTCCACCCCGCCATCAGCTGATGGAGGCTGCCTGCTTCTCCACCCCGCCATCACTAGCTGGAGGCTGGCTGCTGGAGGCTGGCTGCAGCTCCTCCACCCCGCCATCAGCTGCTGGAGGCTGCCTGCAGCTCCTGCACCCCGCCATCAGCTGCTGGAGGCTGGCTGCTGCTCCTCCACCCAACCATCAGCTGCTGGACGCTGGCTGCAGCTCCTCCACCCCACCATCAGCTGCTGGACGCTGGCTGCAGCTCCTCCACCCCGCCATCAGCTGCTGGAGGCTGCCTGCAGCTCCTGCACCCCGCCATCAGCTGCTGGAGGCTGCCTGCAGCTCCTGCACCCCGCCATCACCAGCTGGAGGCTGGCTTCTGCTCCTCCACCCCGCCATCAGCTGATGGAGGCTGCCTGCTTCTCCACCCCGCCATCACTAGCTGGAGGCTGGCTGCTGGAGGCTGGCTGCTGCTCCTCCACCCAACCATCAGCTGCTGGACGCTGGCTGCAGCTCCTCCACCCCACCATCAGCTGCTGGACGCTGGCTGCAGCTCCTGCACCCCGCCATCAGCTGCTGGAGGCTGGCTTCTGCTCCTCCACCCCGCCATCAGCTGCTGGAGGCTGCCTGCTGCTCCTGCACCCCGCCATCAGCTGCTGGAGGCTGGCTGCTGCTCCTGCACCCCGCCATCAGCTGCTGGAGGCTGGCTGCTGGAGGCTGGCTGCAGCTCCTCCACCCCACCATCAGCTGCTGGACGCTGGCTGCAGCTCCTCCACCCCACCATCAGCTGCTGGACGCTGGCTGCAGCTCCTGCACCCCGCCATCAGCTGCTGGAGGCTGGCTTCTGCTCCTCCACCCCGCCATCAGCTGACGGAGGCTGCCTGCTTCTCCACCCCGCCATCACTAGCTGGAGGCTGGCTGCTGGAGGCTGGCTGCAGCTCCTCCACCCCACCATCAGCTGCTGGACGCTGGCTGCAGCTCCTGCACCCCGCCATCAGCTGCTGGAGGCTGGCTTCTGCTCCTCCACCCCGCCATCAGCTGACGGAGGCTGCCTGCTTCTCCACCCCGCCATCACTAGCTGGAGGCTGGCTGCTGGAGGCTGGCTGCAGCTCCTCCACCCCGCCATCAGCTGCTGGAGGCTGGCTGCTGCTCCTGCACCCCGCCATCAGCTGCTGGACGCTGGCTGCAGCTCCTCCACCCCGCCATCACCAGCTGGAGGCTGCCTGCTGCTCTTCCACCCCGCCATCAGCTGATGGACGCTGGCTGCAGCTCCTCCACCCCGCCATCAGCTGCTGGAGGCTGGCTGGCCGCTGGAGGCTGGCTGCTGCTCCCACACACCGCCATCAGCTGCTGGAGGCTGGCTGGCTGCTGGAGGCTGGCTGCTGCTGCTCCTCCTCCCCGCCATCACCAGCTGGAGGCTGGCTGCTGCTCCTACACCCCGCCATCAGCTGATGGAGGCTGCCTGCTCCTCCGCCCCGCCATCACCAGCTGGAGGCTGGCTGCTGGAGGCTGGCTGCAGCTCCTTCACCCCGCCATCACCAGCTGGAGGCTGGCTTCTGCTCCTGCACCCCGCCATCAGCTGCTGGAGGCTGGCTTCTGCTCCTCCACCCCGCCACCAGCTGCTGGAGGCTGGCTGCTGCTCCTGCACCCCGCCAGCAGCTGCTGGAGGCTGGCTGCTGCTCCTCCACCACCCAACCATCAGCTGCTGGACGCTGGCTGCAGCTCCTCCACCCCGCCATCAGCTGCTGGTGGCTGGCTGCTGCTCCTGCACCCCGCCATCAGCTGCTGGTGGCTGGCTGCAGCTCCTTCACCC
>NW_027223110.1:17500-30000 GCF_043380555.1 Nothobranchius furzeri
GCCGGTTCTCGGAACCGGGGCCGGCTGGAGCCCTCCGATGTGAAGCCCGGAATGCTGCTCGACGGTGGGAAGACATCTGCCAGTTCGCCCCTTACCCATCTCTGGTTCGACGATGAGCTTCCCTACTAACCCGAGCATGGTCATCGCTCGCACCTTCCAAAACCTCCAGGGGCGCAGGCACTTTTCGTTTACTTACCATAAGGCGGATCTCCTCAAGCCTTAAGCAACTAGCGCAGGCTCTCGGCAGCACTTTGAAAATTTTTCAGCCGAAATCTCGAACGTCTGGTAATCCCAAGGGGGGACTTTGAAATTTTTTCTGCACTCATGGTCATCCGACAGAGGGACTTTGAAAATTTTCCTGCACTCATGGTCATCCTACGAGGACACTTTGAAAATAAACACGACACTCTGGTCATCCTGTGGAGAGAGGACAAGAGGGTGGATCACGGTGGGACTGCCGTGACCCTAAGCTACTATTGAGGCACATCAACCTGGGATGAGCTGGGGTCTGACATCCCCCTGTTGCCATGGAGGTCTAAAGGATGACCATTAGTTGTGGTTCTCGCCCCGGGACTTGGGTCAGAGTACAGCCGAAGTGGAGCACTTGTGTCGGACTAGGGAGGCTGTGCCGTGCCCCCTGGAGGTCTAAAGGATGACCAGTAGTTGTGGTTCTCGCCCCGGGACTTGGGTCAGAGTATAGCCCAAGTGGAGCACTTGTGTCGGCCTAGGGAGGCTGTGCCGGGCCCCCTGGAGGTCTAAAGGATGACCATGAGGTCAAAAGGATGACCAGTAGTTGTGGTTCTCGCCCCGGGACTTGGGTCAGAGTATAGCCCAAGTGGAGCACTTGTGTCGGACTAGGGAGGCTGTGCCGTGCCCCCTGGAGGTCTAAAGGATGACCAGTAGTTGTGGTTCTCGCCCCGGGACTTGGGTCAGAGTATAGCCCAAGTGGAGCACTTGTGTCGGACTAGGGAGGCTGTGCCGTGCCCCCTGGAGGTCTAAAGGATGACCAGTAGTTGTGGTTCTCGCCCCGGGACTTGGGTCATAGTATAGCCCAAGTGGAGCACTTGGGTCGGACTAGGGAGGCTGTGTCGTGCCCCCTGGAGGTCTAAAGGATGACCAGTAGTTGTGGTTCTCGCCCCGGGACTTGGGTCAGAGAATAGCCCAAGTGGGACACTTGTGTCGGACTAGGGAGGCTCTGCCGTGCCCCCTGGAGGTCTAAAGGATGACCAGTAGTTGTGGTTCTCGCCCCGGGACTTGGGTCAGAGTATAGCCCAAGTGGAGCACTTGTGTCGGACTAGGGAGGCTGTGCCGTGCCCCCTGGAGGTCTAAAGGATGACCATTAGTTGTGGTTCTCGCCCCGGGACTTGGGTCAGAGTACAGCCCAAGTGGAGCACTTGCGTCGGACTAGGGAGGCTGTGCCGGGCCCCCTGGAGGTCTAAAGGATGACCAGTAGTTGTGGTTCTCGCCCCGGGCCGTGGGTCTGAGTATGGCCCAAGTGGGACACTTGTGTCGGACTAGGGAGGCTCTGCCGTGCCCCCTTGAGGTCTAAAGGATGACCAGTAGTTGTGGTTCTCGCCCCGGGACTTGGGTCATAGTATAGCCCAAGTGGGACACTTGTGTCGGACTAGGGAGGCTCTGCCGTGCCCCCTTGAGGTCTAAAGGATGACCATGAGGTCAAAAGGATGACCAGTAGTTGTGGTTCTCGCCCCGGGACTTGGGTCAGAGTATGGCCCAAGTGGTGCACTTGTGTCGGTCTAGGGAGGCTGTGCCGGTCCCCCTGGAGGTCTAAAGGATGACCAGTAGTTGTGGTTCTCGCCCCGGGACTTGGGTCAGAGTATAGCCCAAGTGGAGCACTTGTGTCGGACTAGGGAGGCTGTGCCGGGCCCCCTGGAGGTCTAAAGGATGACCAGTAGTTGTGGTTCTCACCCCGGGTCGTGGGTCCGAGTCTGGCCCGAGTAGAGCACTTTGATCGGCTACCGGGGGGTGTGCCGTGCCCCCTGGAGGTCTAAAGGATGACCAGTAGTTGTGGTTCTCGCCCCGGGACTTGGGTCAGAGTATAGCCCAAGTGGAGCACTTGTGTCGGCCTAGGGAGGCTGTGCCGGGCCCCCTGGAGATCTAAAGGATGACCATGAGGTCAAAAGGATGACCAGTAGTTGTGGTTCTCGCCCCGGGACTTGGGTCAGAGTATAGCCCAAGTGGAGCACTTGTGTCGGCCTAGGGAGGCTGTGCCGGGCCCCCTGGAGGTCTAAAGGATGACCAGTAGTTGTGGTTCTCGCCCCGGGACTTGGGTCAGAGTATAGCCCAAGTGGAGCACTTGTGTCGGACTAGGGAGGCTGTGCCGGGCCCCCTGGAGGTCTAAAGGATGACCAGTAGTTGTGGTTCTCACCCCGGGTCGTGGGTCCGAGTCTGGCCCGAGTAGAGCACTTTGGTCGGCTACCGGGGGGTGTGCCGTGCCCCCTGGAGGTCTAAAGGATGACCAGTAGTTGTGGTTCTCGCCCCGGGACTTGGGTCAGAGTATAGCCCAAGTGGAGCACTTGTGTCGGCCTAGGGAGGCTGTGCCGGGCCCCCTGGAGATCTAAAGGATGACCATGAGGTCAAAAGGATGACCAGTAGTTGTGGTTCTCGCCCCGGGACTTGGGTCAGAGTATAGCCCAAGTGGAGCACTTGTGTCGGCCTAGGGAGGCTGTGCCGGGCCCCCTGGAGGTCTAAAGGATGACCAGTAGTTGTGGTTCTCGCACCGGGACTTGGGTCAGAGTACAGCCCAAGTGGAGCACTTGTGTCGGTCTAGGGAGGCTGTGCCGGGCCCCCTGGAGGTCTAAAGGATGACCATGAGGTCAAAAGGATGACCAGTAGTTGTGGTTCTCGCCCCGGGACTTGGGTCAGAGTATAGCCCAAGTGGAGCACTTGTGTCGGACTAGGGAGGCTGTGCCGTGCCCCCTGGAGGTCTAAAGGATGACCAGTAGTTGTGGTTCTCGCCCCGGGACTTGGGTCAGAGTATAGCCCAAGTGGAGCACTTGTGTCGGCCTAGGGAGGCTGTGCCGGGCCCCCTGGAGGTCTAAAGGATGACCATGAGGTCAAAAGGATGACCAGTAGTTGTGGTTCTCGCCCCGGGACTTGGGTCAGAGTATAGCCCAAGTGGAGCACTTGTGTCGGACTAGGGAGGCTGTGCCGTGCCCCCTGGAGGTCTAAAGGATGACCAGTAGTTGTGGTTCTCGCCCCGGGACTTGGGTCAGAGTATAGCCCAAGTGGAGCACTTGTGTCGGACTAGGGAGGCTGTGCCGTGCCCCCTGGAGGTCTAAAGGATGACCAGTAGTTGTGGTTCTCGCCCCGGGACTTGGGTCATAGTATAGCCCAAGTGGAGCACTTGGGTCGGACTAGGGAGGCTGTGTCGTGCCCCCTGGAGGTCTAAAGGATGACCAGTAGTTGTGGTTCTCGCCCCGGGACTTGGGTCAGAGAATAGCCCAAGTGGGACACTTGTGTCGGACTAGGGAGGCTCTGCCGTGCCCCCTGGAGGTCTAAAGGATGACCAGTAGTTGTGGTTCTCGCCCCGGGACTTGGGTCAGAGTATAGCCCAAGTGGAGCACTTGTGTCGGACTAGGGAGGCTGTGCCGTGCCCCCTGGAGGTCTAAAGGATGACCATTAGTTGTGGTTCTCGCCCCGGGACTTGGGTCAGAGTACAGCCCAAGTGGAGCACTTGCGTCGGACTAGGGAGGCTGTGCCGGGCCCCCTGGAGGTCTAAAGGATGACCAGTAGTTGTGGTTCTCGCCCCGGGCCGTGGGTCTGAGTATGGCCCAAGTGGGACACTTGTGTCGGACTAGGGAGGCTCTGCCGTGCCCCCTTGAGGTCTAAAGGATGACCAGTAGTTGTGGTTCTCGCCCCGGGACTTGGGTCATAGTATAGCCCAAGTGGGACACTTGTGTCGGACTAGGGAGGCTCTGCCGTGCCCCCTTGAGGTCTAAAGGATGACCATGAGGTCAAAAGGATGACCAGTAGTTGTGGTTCTCGCCCCGGGACTTGGGTCAGAGTATGGTCCAAGTGGTGCACTTGTGTCGGTCTAGGGAGGCTGTGCCGGTCCCCCTGGAGGTCTAAAGGATGACCAGTAGTTGTGGTTCTCGCCCCGGGACTTGGGTCAGAGTATAGCCCAAGTGGAGCACTTGTGTCGGACTAGGGAGGCTGTGCCGGGCCCCCTGGAGGTCTAAAGGATGACCAGTAGTTGTGGTTCTCACCCCGGGTCGTGGGTCCGAGTCTGGCCCGAGTAGAGCACTTTGGTCGGCTACCGGGGGGTGTGCCGTGCCCCCTGGAGGTCTAAAGGATGACCAGTAGTTGTGGTTCTCGCCCCGGGACTTGGGTCAGAGTATAGCCCAAGTGGAGCACTTGTGTCGGCCTAGGGAGGCTGTGCCGGGCCCCCTGGAGATCTAAAGGATGACCATGAGGTCAAAAGGATGACCAGTAGTTGTGGTTCTCGCCCCGGGACTTGGGTCAGAGTATAGCCCAAGTGGAGCACTTGTGTCGGCCTAGGGAGGCTGTGCCGGGCCCCCTGGAGGTCTAAAGGATGACCAGTAGTTGTGGTTCTCGCACCGGGACTTGGGTCAGAGTACAGCCCAAGTGGAGCACTTGTGTCGGTCTAGGGAGGCTGTGCCGGGCCCCCTGGAGGTCTAAAGGATGACCAGTAGTTGTGGTTCTCGCCCCGGGCCGTGGGTCTGAGTATGGCCCAAGTGGGGCACTTGCGTCGGACTGGGGAGGCTCTGCCGCGCCCCCTGGAGGTCAAAAGGATGACCAGTAGTTGTGGTTCTCACCCCGGGTCGTGGGTCCGAGTCTGGCCCGAGTAGAGCACTTTGGTCGGCTACCGGGGGGTGTGCCGTGCCCCCTGGAGCCATGGGAGTGAGCTCCAGCAGACTGGTATTTTTCGGAGAACCAGGCCCACACTCCTCAGACTTTGTGCCCAGGGACAGGCCACCAAAATCGGCCGCGGCTCGTGCACTTTGCCCCTGCGTTTCTCCCAGAACCAGAGCCGGAAAAATCCCAAAATTGATGCCCAGAGATAGTCGACTCTGCCTGGAATAGATTGCCACCCAAACCCGCCAACTCACGCTGGTTTTCCGATGGCCTCACCTACTAACCCGAGCATGGTCATCGCTCGCACCTTCCAAAACCTCCAGGGGCGCAGGCACTTTTCATTTACTGGCCATAAGGCCGACCGCCTTAAGCGTTAAGCGATAAGCGAAAGGCTTAGTTTGGACTTAGTTTTTGGAGCGACGAGGTCGCCGTTTTGTCAATTCTGAACCGATTTTCACGCGGTTTTCGACTGCCTGCGCCTGGGGAGCCGCCCAGAAGCCCCAGGCAGTGTTCTGGGTGGACTTCCGGACCGGTCCGGACCCGGTACCGGCCGGGGGAACCGCACCACGCCTCTCGGGCGTTTCTACACCGATTTTCGCGGGGTTTTCGACTGCATAGACGGGGCCACCTGCTGCAGGGCCCGAGGGAGGGCCTTACTGAGCTGGGTCCGACGCAGGGCCCGGTTCCTGGAGCCCGCTGGGGGGGGGGGGGGGTTCTCTAAGGCTCACGGCGGGCTGCTGAGGGGCCGGATCGGATGCAGACAGGCGCTCCTCTGCCCAGGTCTTTGCTCCCCTGCCCCACTAGGAATGGAAGACACACTGCCAACAGCTTCTGGAGGGTGATGGGCCCTGCTGCAGACCAGGTCCGACCCAGGTTTCAGCTATCCCACCCCGCAGGGACTTAAAGACACACTGCCATCAGCTTCTGGAGGCTGCTGAGCTCTACTATAGAGCAGGTCCGACCCAGGTTTCAGCTCCTGCAGCCCACTAGGACTTAAACACACACTGCCATCAGCGTCTGGATGGTGATGGGCCCTGCTGCAGACCAGGTCCGACCCAGGTTTCAGCTATCCCACCCCGCAGGGACTTAAAGACACACTGCCATCAGCTTCTGGAGGCTGCTGAGCTCTACTATAGAGCAGGTCCGACCCAGGTTTCAGCTCCTGCAGCCCACTAGGACTTAAACACACACTGCCATCAGCGTCTGGATGGTGATGGGCCCTGCTGCAGACCAGGTCCGACCCAGGTATCAGCTCCTGCACCCCGCAGGGAATTGAAGACACACTGCCATCAGCTTCTGGAGGCTGCTGAGCTCTGCTATAGACCAGGTCCGACCCAGGTTTCAGCTCCTGCACCCCGCAGGGAACTAAACACACACTGCCATCTGCAACTGGAGGCTGCTGAGCCCTGCTGCAGACCAGGTCCGACCCAGGTTATGGCTCTCCCACCCCCCTGGGACTTAAACACACACAGCCATCAGCTTCTGGATGGTGATGGGCCCTGCTGCAGACCAGGTCCGACCCAGGTTTCAGCTCCTCAACCCCGCAGGGACTTAAACCCACACCGCCATCAGCTTCTGGAGGGTGATGGGCCCTGCTGCGGGCCAGGTCCGACCCAGGTTTCAGCTCTCCCACCCCGCAGGGACTTAAACACACACAGCCATCAGCTTCTGGGGGCTGCTGAGCCCTGCTGCAGACCAGGTCCGACCCAGGTTTCAGCTCTCCCACCCCGCAGGGTCTTTAACACACACACTGCCATCAGCTGCTGGAGGCTGCTGAGCTCCGCTATAGACCAGGTCCGACCCAGGTTTCTGCTCCTGCACCCCGCAGGGAATGAAAGACACACTGCCATCAGCTTCTGGAGGCTGCTGAGCCCTGCTGCAGACCAGGTCCGACCCAGGTATCGGCTCTCCAACCAGGCAGAGACTTAAACACACACACACACACACACACTGCCATCAGCTTCTGGGGGCTGCTGAGCTCTGCTGTAGACCGGGTCCGACCCAGGTTTCTGCTCCTCCACCCCGCAGGGACTTAAACACACACTGCCACCAGCTTCTGGAGGGTGATGGGCCCTGCTTTAGACCAGGTCTGACCCGGGATATAGCTCTCCCACCCCGCAGGGACTTAAACACTCACTGCCATCAGCTGCTGGAGGCTGCCGAGCTCTGCTGCAGACCAGGTCCCACCCAGGTTTCTGCTCCTGCACCCCGCAGGGACTTAAACACACACTGCCACCAGCTTCTGGAGGGTGATGGGCCCTGCTGTGGACCAGGTCCGACCCGGATATCAGCTCTCCCACCAGGCAGGGACTTAAACACACACTGCAATCAGCTGCTGGAGGCTGCTGAGCTCTACTATAGACCAGGTCCGACCCAGGTTTCAGCTCTCCCACCAGGCAGTGACTTAAAGACACACTGCCATCAGCTGCTGGAGGCTGCTGAGCTCTTCTATAGACCAGGTCCGACCCAGGTTTCAGCTCTCACACCAGGCAGGGACTTAAACACACACTGCCATCAGCTGCTGGAGGCTGCTGAGCTCTGCTATAGACCAGGTCCGACCCAGGTTTCAGCTCTCCCACCAGGCAGGGACTTAAAGACACACTGCCATCAGCTGCTGGAGGCTGCCGAGCCCTGCTGCAGACCATGTCCGACCCAGGTTTCAGCTCTCCCACCAGGCAGGGACTTAGAGGCACGCTGCCATCAGCTTCTGGAGGCTGCTGAGCTCTGCCATAGACCAGGTCCGACCGAGGTTTCAGCTCTCCCACCCCGCAGGGACTTAAACACACACTGCCATCAGCTGCTGGAGGCTGCTGAGCTCTGCTATAGACCAGGTCCGACCCGGGATATAGCTCTCCCACCCCGCAGGGACTTAAACACACACTGCCATCAGCTGCTGGAGGCTGCTGAGCTCTTCTATAGACCAGGTCCGACCCAGGTTTCAGCTCTCCCACCCCGCAGGGACTTGAACACACACTGCCATCAGCTTCTGGAGGCTGCTGAGCTCTGCTATAGACCAGGTCCGACCCAGGTTTCTGCTCCTCCACCCCGCAGGGAATTAAAGACACACTGCCATCAGCTTCTGGATGGTGATGGGCCCTGCTGCAGACCAAGTCCGACCCGGGTTACAGCTCTCCCACCAGGCAGGGAATTAAACACACACTGCCATCAGCTGCTGGAGGCTGCTGAGCTCCGCTATAGACCAGGTCCGACCCGGGTTCCTGCTCCTGCACCCCGCAGGGACCAAAACACACACACTGCCATCAGCTTCTGGAGGCTGCTGAGCTCTTCTATAGACCAGGTCCGACCCAGGTTTCAGCTCTCCCACCAGGCAGGGACTTAAACACACACTGCCATCACCTTCTGCTGGCTGCTGAGCTCTGCTGCAGACCAGGTCCGACCCAGGTTTCAGCTCCTGCACCCCGCAGGGAACTAAACACACACTGCCGTCACCTTCTGCTGGCTGCTGAGCCCTGCTGCAGACCAGGTCCGACCCAGGTTTCAGCTCCTGCACCCCGCAGTGGATTAAAGACACACTGCCATCAGGTTCTGGAGGCTGCTGAGCTCTGCTGCAGACCAGGTCCGACCCAGGTTATGGCTCTCCCACCCCGCAGGGACTTAAACACACACCGCCGTCAGCTTCTGGATGGTGATGGGCCCTGCTGCAGACCAGGTCCGACCCACGTTTCAGCTCTCCCACCCCGCAGGGGATGAAACACACACTGCCATCAGCTTCTGGAGGCTGCTGAGCTCTGCTAAAGACCAGGTCCGACCCAGCTTTCAGCTCTCCCACCAGGCAGGGAGTTAAAGACACACTGTCATCGGCTTCTGGAGGGTGCTGAGCCCTGCTGCACACCAAGTCTGACCCAGGTTTCAGCTCATCCACCCCGCAGGGACCTAAACACACACTGCCATCAGCTTCTGAGTGGTAATGGGCCCTGCTGCAGACCAGGTCCGACCCAGGTTTCAGCTCCTCCACCCCGCCATCACCAGCTGGAGGCTGGCTGCTGCTCCTGCACCCTGCCATCAGCTGCTGGAGGCTTCTGTTCCTCCACCCCGCCATCAGCAGCTGGAGGCTGGCTGCTGGAGGCTGGCTGCTGCTCCTCCACCCCGCCATCACCAGCTGGAGGCTGGTTGCAGCTCCTGCACCCCGCCATCAGCTGCTGGAGGCTGCCTGCAGCCCCTGCACCCCGCCATCAGCTGCTGGAGGCTGGCTGCAGCTCCTGCACACCGCCATCAGCTGCTGGAGGCTGCCTGCAGCTCCTGCACCCCGCCATCAGCTGCTGGAGGCTGGCTGCTGCTCCTGCACCCCGCCAGCAGCTGCTGGAGGCTGGCTGCTGCTCCTCCACCCAACCATCAGCTGCTGGACGCTGGCTGCTGCTCCTGCACCCCGCCATCAGCTGCTGGAGGCTGGCTGCTGCTCCTCCACCACCCAACCATCAGCTGCTGGACGCTGGCTGCAGCTCCTCCACCCCGCCATCAGCTGCTGGTGGCTGGCTGCAGCTCCTTCACCCCGCCATCAGCTGCTGGTGGCTGGCTGCAGCTCCTTCACCCCGCCATCACCAGCTGGAGGCTGGCTGCTGCTCCTGCACCCCGCCATCAGCTGCTGGAGGCTGCCTGCAGCTCCTGCGCCCCGCCATCAGCTGCTGGAGGCTGGCTGCTGCTCCTGCACCCTGCCATCAGCTGTTCGAGGCTGGCTGCAGCTCCTCCACCCCACCATCACCAGCTGGAGGCTGGTTGCAGCTCCTGCACCCCGTCATCAGCAGCTGGAGGCTGCCTGCTGCTCCTGCACCCCGCCATCAGCTGCTGGAGGCTGCCTGCAGCTCCTGCACCCCGCCATCATTTGCTGGAGGCTGGCTGCAGCTCCTGCAACCCGCCATCAGCTGCTGGAGGCTGGCTGCTGCTCCTCCACCCCACCATGACCTGCTGGAGGCTGGCTGCAGCTCCTTCACACCGCCATCAGCTGATGGATGCTGGCTGAACGCTGGAGGCTGGCTGCTGCTCCCACACACCGCCATCAGCTCCTGGAGGCTGGCTGGCTGCTGGAGGCTGTCTGCTGCTGCTCCTCCACCCCGCCATCACCAGCTGGAGGCTGGCTGCTGGAGGCTGGCTGCAGCTCCTGCACCCCACCATCAGCTGCTGGAGGCTGGCTTCTGCTCCTCCACCCCGCCATCAGCTGCTGGGGGCTGGCTGCTGGAGGCTGGCTGCAGCTCCTCCACCCCGCCATCACCAGCTGGAGGCTGGTTGCAGCTCCTGCACCCCGCCATCAGCTGCTGGAGGCTGCCTGCTGCTCCTGCACCCCGCCATCAGCTGCTGGAGGCTGCCTGCACCTCCTGCACCCCGCCATCAGCTGCTGGAGGCTGGCTTCTGCTCCTCCACCCCGCCATCAGCTGATGGAGGCTGCCTGCTTCTCCACCCCGCCATCACTAGCTGGAGGCTGGCTGCTGGAGGCTGGCTGCAGCTCCTCCACCCCGCCATCAGCTGCTGGAGGCTGCCTGCAGCTCCTGCACCCCGCCATCACCAGCTGGAGGCTGGCTTCTGCTCCTCCACCCCGCCATCAGCTGATGGAGGCTGCCTGCTTCTCCACCCCGCCATCACTAGCTGGAGGCTGGCTGCTGGAGGCTGGCTGCAGCTCCTCCACCCCGCCATCAGCTGCTGGAGGCTGGCTGCTGCTCCTGCACCCCGCCATCAGCTGCTGGAGGCTGGCTGCTGCTCCTCCACCCAACCATCAGCTGCTGGACGCTGGCTGCAGCTCCTCCACCCCACCATCAGCTGCTGGACGCTGGCTGCAGCTCCTCCACCCCGCCATCAGCTGCTGGAGGCTGCCTGCAGCTCCTGCACCCCGCCATCAGCTGCTGGAGGCTGCCTGCAGCTCCTGCACCCCGCCATCAGCTGCTGGTGGCTGGCTGCAGCTCCTTCACCCCGCCATCACCAGCTGGAGGCTGGCTGCTGCTCCTGCACCCCGCCATCAGCTGCTGGAGGCTGCCTGCAGCTCCTGCGCCCCGCCATCAGCTGCTGGAGGCTGGCTGCTGCTCCTGCACCCTGCCATCAGCTGTTCGAGGCTGGCTGCAGCTCCTCCACCCCACCATCACCAGCTGGAGGCTGGTTGCAGCTCCTGCACCCCGTCATCAGCAGCTGGAGGCTGCCTGCTGCTCCTGCACCCCGCCATCAGCTGCTGGAGGCTGCCTGCAGCTCCTGCACCCCGCCATCATTTGCTGGAGGCTGGCTGCAGCTCCTGCAACCCGCCATCAGCTGCTGGAGGCTGGCTGCTGCTCCTCCACCCCACCATGACCTGCTGGAGGCTGGCTGCAGCTCCTTCACACCGCCATCAGCTGATGGATGCTGGCTGAACGCTGGAGGCTGGCTGCTGCTCCCACACACCGCCATCAGCTCCTGGAGGCTGGCTGGCTGCTGGAGGCTGTCTGCTGCTGCTCCTCCACCCCGCCATCACCAGCTGGAGGCTGGCTGCTGGAGGCTGGCTGCAGCTCCTGCACCCCACCATCAGCTGCTGGAGGCTGGCTTCTGCTCCTCCACCCCGCCATCAGCTGCTGGGGGCTGGCTGCTGGAGGCTGGCTGCAGCTCCTCCACCCCGCCATCACCAGCTGGAGGCTGGTTGCAGCTCCTGCACCCCGCCATCAGCTGCTGGAGGCTGCCTGCTGCTCCTGCACCCCGCCATCAGCTGCTGGAGGCTGCCTGCACCTCCTGCACCCCGCCATCAGCTGCTGGAGGCTGGCTTCTGCTCCTCCACCCCGCCATCAGCTGATGGAGGCTGCCTGCTTCTCCACCCCGCCATCACTAGCTGGAGGCTGGCTGCTGGAGGCTGGCTGCAGCTCCTCCACCCCGCCATCAGCTGCTGGAGGCTGCCTGCAGCTCCTGCACCCCGCCATCACCAGCTGGAGGCTGGCTTCTGCTCCTCCACCCCGCCATCAGCTGATGGAGGCTGCCTGCTTCTCCACCCCGCCATCACTAGCTGGAGGCTGGCTGCTGGAGGCTGGCTGCAGCTCCTCCACCCCGCCATCAGCTGCTGGAGGCTGGCTGCTGCTCCTGCACCCCGCCATCAGCTGCTGGAGGCTGGCTGCTGCTCCTCCACCCAACCATCAGCTGCTGGACGCTGGCTGCAGCTCCTCCACCCCACCATCAGCTGCTGGACGCTGGCTGCAGCTCCTCCACCCCGCCATCAGCTGCTGGAGGCTGCCTGCAGCTCCTGCACCCCGCCATCAGCTGCTGGAGGCTGCCTGCAGCTCCTGCACCCCGCCATCACCAGCTGGAGGCTGGCTTCTGCTCCTCCACCCCGCCATCAGCTGATGGAGGCTGCCTGCTTCTCCACCCCGCCATCACTAGCTGGAGGCTGGCTGCTGGAGGCTGGCTGCTGCTCCTCCACCCAACCATCAGCTGCTGGACGCTGGCTGCAGCTCCTCCACCCCACCATCAGCTGCTGGACGCTGGCTGCAGCTCCTGCACCCCGCCATCAGCTGCTGGAGGCTGGCTTCTGCTCCTCCACCCCGCCATCAGCTGCTGGAGGCTGCCTGCTGCTCCTGCACCCCGCCATCAGCTGCTGGAGGCTGGCTGCTGCTCCTGCACCCCGCCATCAGCTGCTGGAGGCTGGCTGCTGGAGGCTGGCTGCAGCTCCTCCACCCCACCATCAGCTGCTGGACGCTGGCTGCAGC
>NW_027223110.1:42500-52500 GCF_043380555.1 Nothobranchius furzeri
TGTGGTTCTCGCCCCGGGCCGTGGGTCTGAGTATGGCCCAAGTGGGACACTTGTGTCGGACTAGGGAGGCTCTGCCGTGCCCCCTTGAGGTCTAAAGGATGACCAGTAGTTGTGGTTCTCGCCCCGGGACTTGGGTCATAGTATAGCCCAAGTGGGACACTTGTGTCGGACTAGGGAGGCTCTGCCGTGCCCCCTTGAGGTCTAAAGGATGACCATGAGGTCAAAAGGATGACCAGTAGTTGTGGTTCTTGCCCCGGGACTTGGGTCAGAGTATGGCCCAAGTGGTGCACTTGTGTCGGTCTAGGGAGGCTGTGCCGGTCCCCCTGGAGGTCTAAAGGATGACCAGTAGTTGTGGTTCTCGCCCCGGGACTTGGGTCAGAGTATAGCCCAAGTGGAGCACTTGTGTCGGACTAGGGAGGCTGTGCCGGGCCCCCTGGAGGTCTAAAGGATGACCAGTAGTTGTGGTTCTCACCCCGGGTCGTGGGTCCGAGTCTGGCCCGAGTAGAGCACTTTGGTCGGCTACCGGGGGGTGTGCCGTGCCCCCTGGAGGTCTAAAGGATGACCAGTAGTTGTGGTTCTCGCCCCGGGACTTGGGTCAGAGTATAGCCCAAGTGGAGCACTTGTGTCGGCCTAGGGAGGCTGTGCCGGGCCCCCTGGAGATCTAAAGGATGACCATGAGGTCAAAAGGATGACCAGTAGTTGTGGTTCTCGCCCCGGGACTTGGGTCAGAGTATAGCCCAAGTGGAGCACTTGTGTCGGCCTAGGGAGGCTGTGCCGGGCCCCCTGGAGGTCTAAAGGATGACCAGTAGTTGTGGTTCTCGCACCGGGACTTGGGTCAGAGTACAGCCCAAGTGGAGCACTTGTGTCGGTCTAGGGAGGCTGTGCCGGGCCCCCTGGAGGTCTAAAGGATGACCATGAGGTCAAAAGGATGACCAGTAGTTGTGGTTCTCGCCCCGGGACTTGGGTCAGAGTATAGCCCAAGTGGAGCACTTGTGTCGGACTAGGGAGGCTGTGCCGTGCCCCCTGGAGGTCTAAAGGATGACCAGTAGTTGTGGTTCTCGCCCCGGGACTTGGGTCAGAGTATAGCCCAAGTGGAGCACTTGTGTCGGCCTAGGGAGGCTGTGCCGGGCCCCCTGGAGGTCTAAAGGATGACCATGAGGTCAAAAGGATGACCAGTAGTTGTGGTTCTCGCCCCGGGACTTGGGTCAGAGTATAGCCCAAGTGGAGCACTTGTGTCGGACTAGGGAGGCTGTGCCGTGCCCCCTGGAGGTCTAAAGGATGACCAGTAGTTGTGGTTCTCGCCCCGGGACTTGGGTCAGAGTATAGCCCAAGTGGAGCACTTGTGTCGGACTAGGGAGGCTGTGCCGTGCCCCCTGGAGGTCTAAAGGATGACCAGTAGTTGTGGTTCTCGCCCCGGGACTTGGGTCATAGTATAGCCCAAGTGGAGCACTTGGGTCGGACTAGGGAGGCTGTGTCGTGCCCCCTGGAGGTCTAAAGGATGACCAGTAGTTGTGGTTCTCGCCCCGGGACTTGGGTCAGAGAATAGCCCAAGTGGGACACTTGTGTCGGACTAGGGAGGCTCTGCCGTGCCCCCTGGAGGTCTAAAGGATGACCAGTAGTTGTGGTTCTCGCCCCGGGACTTGGGTCAGAGTATAGCCCAAGTGGAGCACTTGTGTCGGACTAGGGAGGCTGTGCCGTGCCCCCTGGAGGTCTAAAGGATGACCATTAGTTGTGGTTCTCGCCCCGGGACTTGGGTCAGAGTACAGCCCAAGTGGAGCACTTGCGTCGGACTAGGGAGGCTGTGCCGGGCCCCCTGGAGGTCTAAAGGATGACCAGTAGTTGTGGTTCTCGCCCCGGGCCGTGGGTCTGAGTATGGCCCAAGTGGGACACTTGTGTCGGACTAGGGAGGCTCTGCCGTGCCCCCTTGAGGTCTAAAGGATGACCAGTAGTTGTGGTTCTCGCCCCGGGACTTGGGTCATAGTATAGCCCAAGTGGGACACTTGTGTCGGACTAGGGAGGCTCTGCCGTGCCCCCTTGAGGTCTAAAGGATGACCATGAGGTCAAAAGGATGACCAGTAGTTGTGGTTCTCGCCCCGGGACTTGGGTCAGAGTATGGCCCAAGTGGTGCACTTGTGTCGGTCTAGGGAGGCTGTGCCGGTCCCCCTGGAGGTCTAAAGGATGACCAGTAGTTGTGGTTCTCGCCCCGGGACTTGGGTCAGAGTATAGCCCAAGTGGAGCACTTGTGTCGGACTAGGGAGGCTGTGCCGGGCCCCCTGGAGGTCTAAAGGATGACCAGTAGTTGTGGTTCTCACCCCGGGTCGTGGGTCCGAGTCTGGCCCGAGTAGAGCACTTTGGTCGGCTACCGGGGGGTGTGCCGTGCCCCCTGGAGGTCTAAAGGATGACCAGTAGTTGTGGTTCTCGCCCCGGGACTTGGGTCAGAGTATAGCCCAAGTGGAGCACTTGTGTCGGCCTAGGGAGGCTGTGCCGGGCCCCCTGGAGATCTAAAGGATGACCATGAGGTCAAAAGGATGACCAGTAGTTGTGGTTCTCGCCCCGGGACTTGGGTCAGAGTATAGCCCAAGTGGAGCACTTGTGTCGGCCTAGGGAGGCTGTGCCGGGCCCCCTGGAGGTCTAAAGGATGACCAGTAGTTGTGGTTCTCGCACCGGGACTTGGGTCAGAGTACAGCCCAAGTGGAGCACTTGTGTCGGTCTAGGGAGGCTGTGCCGGGCCCCCTGGAGGTCTAAAGGATGACCAGTAGTTGTGGTTCTCGCCCCGGGCCGTGGGTCTGAGTATGGCCCAAGTGGGGCACTTGCGTCGGACTGGGGAGGCTCTGCCGCGCCCCCTGGAGGTCAAAAGGATGACCAGTAGTTGTGGTTCTCACCCCGGGTCGTGGGTCCGAGTCTGGCCCGAGTAGAGCACTTTGGTCGGCTACCGGGGGGTGTGCCGTGCCCCCTGGAGCCATGGGAGTGAGCTCCAGCAGACTGGTATTTTTCGGAGAACCAGGCCCACACTCCTCAGACTTTGTGCCCAGGGACAGGCCACCAAAATCGGCCGCGGCTCGTGCACTTTGCCCCTGCGTTTCTCCCAGAACCAGAGCCGGAAAAATCCCAAAATTGATGCCCAGAGATAGTCGACTCTGCCTGGAATAGATTGCCACCCAAACCCGCCAACTCACGCTGGTTTTCCGATGGCCTCACCTACTAACCCGAGCATGGTCATCGCTCGCACCTTCCAAAACCTCCAGGGGCGCAGGCACTTTTCATTTACTGGCCATAAGGCCGACCGCCTTAAGCGTTAAGCGATAAGCGAAAGGCTTAGTTTGGACTTAGTTTTTGGAGCGACGAGGTCGCCGTTTTGTCAATTCTGAACCGATTTTCACGCGGTTTTCGACTGCCTGCGCCTGGGGAGCCGCCCAGAAGCCCCAGGCAGTGTTCTGGGTGGACTTCCGGACCGGTCCGGACCCGGTACCGGCCGGGGGAACCGCACCACGCCTCTCGGGCGTTTCTACACCGATTTTCGCGGGGTTTTCGACTGCATAGACGGGGCCACCTGCTGCAGGGCCCGAGGGAGGGCCTTACTGAGCTGGGTCCGACGCAGGGCCCGGTTCCTGGAGCCCGCTGGGGGGGGGGGGGGGGTTCTCTAAGGCTCACGGCGGGCTGCTGAGGGGCCGGATCGGATGCAGACAGGCGCTCCTCTGCCCAGGTCTTTGCTCCCCTGCCCCACTAGGAATGGAAGACACACTGCCAACAGCTTCTGGAGGGTGATGGGCCCTGCTGCAGACCAGGTCCGACCCAGGTTTCAGCTATCCCACCCCGCAGGGACTTAAAGACACACTGCCATCAGCTTCTGGAGGCTGCTGAGCTCTACTATAGAGCAGGTCCGACCCAGGTTTCAGCTCCTGCAGCCCACTAGGACTTAAACACACACTGCCATCAGCGTCTGGATGGTGATGGGCCCTGCTGCAGACCAGGTCCGACCCAGGTTTCAGCTATCCCACCCCGCAGGGACTTAAAGACACACTGCCATCAGCTTCTGGAGGCTGCTGAGCTCTACTATAGAGCAGGTCCGACCCAGGTT
Organism: Nothobranchius furzeri; assembly: GCF_043380555.1. Lineage (NCBI taxonomy): Eukaryota > Metazoa > Chordata > Actinopteri > Cyprinodontiformes > Nothobranchiidae > Nothobranchius > Nothobranchius furzeri. The sequence goes on from NW_027223110.1 coordinate 46,579, forward strand.
TCAGCTCCTGCAGCCCACTAGGACTTAAACACACACTGCCATCAGCGTCTGGATGGTGATGGGCCCTGCTGCAGACCAGGTCCGACCCAGGTATCAGCTCCTGCACCCCGCAGGGAATTGAAGACACACTGCCATCAGCTTCTGGAGGCTGCTGAGCTCTGCTATAGACCAGGTCCGACCCAGGTTTCAGCTCCTGCACCCCGCAGGGAACTAAACACACACTGCCATCTGCAACTGGAGGCTGCTGAGCCCTGCTGCAGACCAGGTCCGACCCAGGTTATGGCTCTCCCACCCCCCTGGGACTTAAACACACACAGCCATCAGCTTCTGGATGGTGATGGGCCCTGCTGCAGACCAGGTCCGACCCAGGTTTCAGCTCCTCAACCCCGCAGGGACTTAAACCCACACCGCCATCAGCTTCTGGAGGGTGATGGGCCCTGCTGCGGGCCAGGTCCGACCCAGGTTTCAGCTCTCCCACCCCGCAGGGACTTAAACACACACAGCCATCAGCTTCTGGGGGCTGCTGAGCCCTGCTGCAGACCAGGTCCGACCCAGGTTTCAGCTCTCCCACCCCGCAGGGTCTTTAACACACACACTGCCATCAGCTGCTGGAGGCTGCTGAGCTCCGCTATAGACCAGGTCCGACCCAGGTTTCTGCTCCTGCACCCCGCAGGGAATGAAAGACACACTGCCATCAGCTTCTGGAGGCTGCTGAGCCCTGCTGCAGACCAGGTCCGACCCAGGTATCGGCTCTCCAACCAGGCAGAGACTTAAACACACACACACACACACACACTGCCATCAGCTTCTGGGGGCTGCTGAGCTCTGCTGTAGACCGGGTCCGACCCAGGTTTCTGCTCCTCCACCCCGCAGGGACTTAAACACACACTGCCACCAGCTTCTGGAGGGTGATGGGCCCTGCTTTAGACCAGGTCTGACCCGGGATATAGCTCTCCCACCCCGCAGGGACTTAAACACTCACTGCCATCAGCTGCTGGAGGCTGCCGAGCTCTGCTGCAGACCAGGTCCCACCCAGGTTTCTGCTCCTGCACCCCGCAGGGACTTAAACACACACTGCCACCAGCTTCTGGAGGGTGATGGGCCCTGCTGTGGACCAGGTCCGACCCGGATATCAGCTCTCCCACCAGGCAGGGACTTAAACACACACTGCAATCAGCTGCTGGAGGCTGCTGAGCTCTACTATAGACCAGGTCCGACCCAGGTTTCAGCTCTCCCACCAGGCAGTGACTTAAAGACACACTGCCATCAGCTGCTGGAGGCTGCTGAGCTCTTCTATAGACCAGGTCCGACCCAGGTTTCAGCTCTCACACCAGGCAGGGACTTAAACACACACTGCCATCAGCTGCTGGAGGCTGCTGAGCTCTGCTATAGACCAGGTCCGACCCAGGTTTCAGCTCTCCCACCAGGCAGGGACTTAAAGACACACTGCCATCAGCTGCTGGAGGCTGCCGAGCCCTGCTGCAGACCATGTCCGACCCAGGTTTCAGCTCTCCCACCAGGCAGGGACTTAGAGGCACGCTGCCATCAGCTTCTGGAGGCTGCTGAGCTCTGCCATAGACCAGGTCCGACCGAGGTTTCAGCTCTCCCACCCCGCAGGGACTTAAACACACACTGCCATCAGCTGCTGGAGGCTGCTGAGCTCTGCTATAGACCAGGTCCGACCCGGGATATAGCTCTCCCACCCCGCAGGGACTTAAACACACACTGCCATCAGCTGCTGGAGGCTGCTGAGCTCTTCTATAGACCAGGTCCGACCCAGGTTTCAGCTCTCCCACCCCGCAGGGACTTGAACACACACTGCCATCAGCTTCTGGAGGCTGCTGAGCTCTGCTATAGACCAGGTCCGACCCAGGTTTCTGCTCCTCCACCCCGCAGGGAATTAAAGACACACTGCCATCAGCTTCTGGATGGTGATGGGCCCTGCTGCAGACCAAGTCCGACCCGGGTTACAGCTCTCCCACCAGGCAGGGAATTAAACACACACTGCCATCAGCTGCTGGAGGCTGCTGAGCTCCGCTATAGACCAGGTCCGACCCGGGTTCCTGCTCCTGCACCCCGCAGGGACCAAAACACACACACTGCCATCAGCTTCTGGAGGCTGCTGAGCTCTTCTATAGACCAGGTCCGACCCAGGTTTCAGCTCTCCCACCAGGCAGGGACTTAAACACACACTGCCATCACCTTCTGCTGGCTGCTGAGCTCTGCTGCAGACCAGGTCCGACCCAGGTTTCAGCTCCTGCACCCCGCAGGGAACTAAACACACACTGCCGTCACCTTCTGCTGGCTGCTGAGCCCTGCTGCAGACCAGGTCCGACCCAGGTTTCAGCTCCTGCACCCCGCAGTGGATTAAAGACACACTGCCATCAGGTTCTGGAGGCTGCTGAGCTCTGCTGCAGACCAGGTCCGACCCAGGTTATGGCTCTCCCACCCCGCAGGGACTTAAACACACACCGCCGTCAGCTTCTGGATGGTGATGGGCCCTGCTGCAGACCAGGTCCGACCCACGTTTCAGCTCTCCCACCCCGCAGGGGATGAAACACACACTGCCATCAGCTTCTGGAGGCTGCTGAGCTCTGCTAAAGACCAGGTCCGACCCAGCTTTCAGCTCTCCCACCAGGCAGGGAGTTAAAGACACACTGTCATCGGCTTCTGGAGGGTGCTGAGCCCTGCTGCACACCAAGTCTGACCCAGGTTTCAGCTCATCCACCCCGCAGGGACCTAAACACACACTGCCATCAGCTTCTGAGTGGTAATGGGCCCTGCTGCAGACCAGGTCCGACCCAGGTTTCAGCTCCTCCACCCCGCCATCACCAGCTGGAGGCTGGCTGCTGCTCCTGCACCCTGCCATCAGCTGCTGGAGGCTTCTGTTCCTCCACCCCGCCATCAGCAGCTGGAGGCTGGCTGCTGGAGGCTGGCTGCTGCTCCTCCACCCCGCCATCACCAGCTGGAGGCTGGTTGCAGCTCCTGCACCCCGCCATCAGCTGCTGGAGGCTGCCTGCAGCCCCTGCACCCCGCCATCAGCTGCTGGAGGCTGGCTGCAGCTCCTGCACACCGCCATCAGCTGCTGGAGGCTGCCTGCAGCTCCTGCACCCCGCCATCAGCTGCTGGAGGCTGGCTGCTGCTCCTGCACCCCGCCAGCAGCTGCTGGAGGCTGGCTGCTGCTCCTCCACCCAACCATCAGCTGCTGGACGCTGGCTGCTGCTCCTGCACCCCGCCATCAGCTGCTGGAGGCTGGCTGCTGCTCCTCCACCACCCAACCATCAGCTGCTGGACGCTGGCTGCAGCTCCTCCACCCCGCCATCAGCTGCTGGTGGCTGGCTGCAGCTCCTTCACCCCGCCATCAGCTGCTGGTGGCTGGCTGCAGCTCCTTCACCCCGCCATCACCAGCTGGAGGCTGGCTGCTGCTCCTGCACCCCGCCATCAGCTGCTGGAGGCTGCCTGCAGCTCCTGCGCCCCGCCATCAGCTGCTGGAGGCTGGCTGCTGCTCCTGCACCCTGCCATCAGCTGTTCGAGGCTGGCTGCAGCTCCTCCACCCCACCATCACCAGCTGGAGGCTGGTTGCAGCTCCTGCACCCCGTCATCAGCAGCTGGAGGCTGCCTGCTGCTCCTGCACCCCGCCATCAGCTGCTGGAGGCTGCCTGCAGCTCCTGCACCCCGCCATCATTTGCTGGAGGCTGGCTGCAGCTCCTGCAACCCGCCATCAGCTGCTGGAGGCTGGCTGCTGCTCCTCCACCCCACCATGACCTGCTGGAGGCTGGCTGCAGCTCCTTCACACCGCCATCAGCTGATGGATGCTGGCTGAACGCTGGAGGCTGGCTGCTGCTCCCACACACCGCCATCAGCTCCTGGAGGCTGGCTGGCTGCTGGAGGCTGTCTGCTGCTGCTCCTCCACCCCGCCATCACCAGCTGGAGGCTGGCTGCTGGAGGCTGGCTGCAGCTCCTGCACCCCACCATCAGCTGCTGGAGGCTGGCTTCTGCTCCTCCACCCCGCCATCAGCTGCTGGGGGCTGGCTGCTGGAGGCTGGCTGCAGCTCCTCCACCCCGCCATCACCAGCTGGAGGCTGGTTGCAGCTCCTGCACCCCGCCATCAGCTGCTGGAGGCTGCCTGCTGCTCCTGCACCCCGCCATCAGCTGCTGGAGGCTGCCTGCACCTCCTGCACCCCGCCATCAGCTGCTGGAGGCTGGCTTCTGCTCCTCCACCCCGCCATCAGCTGATGGAGGCTGCCTGCTTCTCCACCCCGCCATCACTAGCTGGAGGCTGGCTGCTGGAGGCTGGCTGCAGCTCCTCCACCCCGCCATCAGCTGCTGGAGGCTGCCTGCAGCTCCTGCACCCCGCCATCACCAGCTGGAGGCTGGCTTCTGCTCCTCCACCCCGCCATCAGCTGATGGAGGCTGCCTGCTTCTCCACCCCGCCATCACTAGCTGGAGGCTGGCTGCTGGAGGCTGGCTGCAGCTCCTCCACCCCGCCATCAGCTGCTGGAGGCTGGCTGCTGCTCCTGCACCCCGCCATCAGCTGCTGGAGGCTGGCTGCTGCTCCTCCACCCAACCATCAGCTGCTGGACGCTGGCTGCAGCTCCTCCACCCCACCATCAGCTGCTGGACGCTGGCTGCAGCTCCTCCACCCCGCCATCAGCTGCTGGAGGCTGCCTGCAGCTCCTGCACCCCGCCATCAGCTGCTGGAGGCTGCCTGCAGCTCCTGCACCCCGCCATCACCAGCTGGAGGCTGGCTTCTGCTCCTCCACCCCGCCATCAGCTGATGGAGGCTGCCTGCTTCTCCACCCCGCCATCACTAGCTGGAGGCTGGCTGCTGGAGGCTGGCTGCTGCTCCTCCACCCAACCATCAGCTGCTGGACGCTGGCTGCAGCTCCTCCACCCCACCATCAGCTGCTGGACGCTGGCTGCAGCTCCTGCACCCCGCCATCAGCTGCTGGAGGCTGGCTTCTGCTCCTCCACCCCGCCATCAGCTGCTGGAGGCTGCCTGCTGCTCCTGCACCCCGCCATCAGCTGCTGGAGGCTGGCTGCTGCTCCTGCACCCCGCCATCAGCTGCTGGAGGCTGGCTGCTGGAGGCTGGCTGCAGCTCCTCCACCCCACCATCAGCTGCTGGACGCTGGCTGCAGCTCCTCCACCCCACCATCAGCTGCTGGACGCTGGCTGCAGCTCCTGCACCCCGCCATCAGCTGCTGGAGGCTGGCTTCTGCTCCTCCACCCCGCCATCAGCTGACGGAGGCTGCCTGCTTCTCCACCCCGCCATCACTAGCTGGAGGCTGGCTGCTGGAGGCTGGCTGCAGCTCCTCCACCCCACCATCAGCTGCTGGACGCTGGCTGCAGCTCCTGCACCCCGCCATCAGCTGCTGGAGGCTGGCTTCTGCTCCTCCACCCCGCCATCAGCTGACGGAGGCTGCCTGCTTCTCCACCCCGCCATCACTAGCTGGAGGCTGGCTGCTGGAGGCTGGCTGCAGCTCCTCCACCCCGCCATCAGCTGCTGGAGGCTGGCTGCTGCTCCTGCACCCCGCCATCAGCTGCTGGACGCTGGCTGCAGCTCCTCCACCCCGCCATCACCAGCTGGAGGCTGCCTGCTGCTCTTCCACCCCGCCATCAGCTGATGGACGCTGGCTGCAGCTCCTCCACCCCGCCATCAGCTGCTGGAGGCTGGCTGGCCGCTGGAGGCTGGCTGCTGCTCCCACACACCGCCATCAGCTGCTGGAGGCTGGCTGGCTGCTGGAGGCTGGCTGCTGCTGCTCCTCCTCCCCGCCATCACCAGCTGGAGGCTGGCTGCTGCTCCTACACCCCGCCATCAGCTGATGGAGGCTGCCTGCTCCTCCGCCCCGCCATCACCAGCTGGAGGCTGGCTGCTGGAGGCTGGCTGCAGCTCCTTCACCCCGCCATCACCAGCTGGAGGC
>NW_027223110.1:65000-77636 GCF_043380555.1 Nothobranchius furzeri
CTGGAGGTCTAAAGGATGACCAGTAGTTGTGGTTCTCGCACCGGGACTTGGGTCAGAGTACAGCCCAAGTGGAGCACTTGTGTCGGTCTAGGGAGGCTGTGCCGGGCCCCCTGGAGGTCTAAAGGATGACCATGAGGTCAAAAGGATGACCAGTAGTTGTGGTTCTCGCCCCGGGACTTGGGTCAGAGTATAGCCCAAGTGGAGCACTTGTGTCGGACTAGGGAGGCTGTGCCGTGCCCCCTGGAGGTCTAAAGGATGACCAGTAGTTGTGGTTCTCGCCCCGGGACTTGGGTCAGAGTATAGCCCAAGTGGAGCACTTGTGTCGGCCTAGGGAGGCTGTGCCGGGCCCCCTGGAGGTCTAAAGGATGACCATGAGGTCAAAAGGATGACCAGTAGTTGTGGTTCTCGCCCCGGGACTTGGGTCAGAGTATAGCCCAAGTGGAGCACTTGTGTCGGACTAGGGAGGCTGTGCCGTGCCCCCTGGAGGTCTAAAGGATGACCAGTAGTTGTGGTTCTCGCCCCGGGACTTGGGTCAGAGTATAGCCCAAGTGGAGCACTTGTGTCGGACTAGGGAGGCTGTGCCGTGCCCCCTGGAGGTCTAAAGGATGACCAGTAGTTGTGGTTCTCGCCCCGGGACTTGGGTCATAGTATAGCCCAAGTGGAGCACTTGGGTCGGACTAGGGAGGCTGTGTCGTGCCCCCTGGAGGTCTAAAGGATGACCAGTAGTTGTGGTTCTCGCCCCGGGACTTGGGTCAGAGAATAGCCCAAGTGGGACACTTGTGTCGGACTAGGGAGGCTCTGCCGTGCCCCCTGGAGGTCTAAAGGATGACCAGTAGTTGTGGTTCTCGCCCCGGGACTTGGGTCAGAGTATAGCCCAAGTGGAGCACTTGTGTCGGACTAGGGAGGCTGTGCCGTGCCCCCTGGAGGTCTAAAGGATGACCATTAGTTGTGGTTCTCGCCCCGGGACTTGGGTCAGAGTACAGCCCAAGTGGAGCACTTGCGTCGGACTAGGGAGGCTGTGCCGGGCCCCCTGGAGGTCTAAAGGATGACCAGTAGTTGTGGTTCTCGCCCCGGGCCGTGGGTCTGAGTATGGCCCAAGTGGGACACTTGTGTCGGACTAGGGAGGCTCTGCCGTGCCCCCTTGAGGTCTAAAGGATGACCAGTAGTTGTGGTTCTCGCCCCGGGACTTGGGTCATAGTATAGCCCAAGTGGGACACTTGTGTCGGACTAGGGAGGCTCTGCCGTGCCCCCTTGAGGTCTAAAGGATGACCATGAGGTCAAAAGGATGACCAGTAGTTGTGGTTCTCGCCCCGGGACTTGGGTCAGAGTATGGCCCAAGTGGTGCACTTGTGTCGGTCTAGGGAGGCTGTGCCGGTCCCCCTGGAGGTCTAAAGGATGACCAGTAGTTGTGGTTCTCGCCCCGGGACTTGGGTCAGAGTATAGCCCAAGTGGAGCACTTGTGTCGGACTAGGGAGGCTGTGCCGGGCCCCCTGGAGGTCTAAAGGATGACCAGTAGTTGTGGTTCTCACCCCGGGTCGTGGGTCCGAGTCTGGCCCGAGTAGAGCACTTTGGTCGGCTACCGGGGGGTGTGCCGTGCCCCCTGGAGGTCTAAAGGATGACCAGTAGTTGTGGTTCTCGCCCCGGGACTTGGGTCAGAGTATAGCCCAAGTGGAGCACTTGTGTCGGCCTAGGGAGGCTGTGCCGGGCCCCCTGGAGATCTAAAGGATGACCATGAGGTCAAAAGGATGACCAGTAGTTGTGGTTCTCGCCCCGGGACTTGGGTCAGAGTATAGCCCAAGTGGAGCACTTGTGTCGGCCTAGGGAGGCTGTGCCGGGCCCCCTGGAGGTCTAAAGGATGACCAGTAGTTGTGGTTCTCGCACCGGGACTTGGGTCAGAGTACAGCCCAAGTGGAGCACTTGTGTCGGTCTAGGGAGGCTGTGCCGGGCCCCCTGGAGGTCTAAAGGATGACCAGTAGTTGTGGTTCTCGCCCCGGGCCGTGGGTCTGAGTATGGCCCAAGTGGGGCACTTGCGTCGGACTGGGGAGGCTCTGCCGCGCCCCCTGGAGGTCAAAAGGATGACCAGTAGTTGTGGTTCTCACCCCGGGTCGTGGGTCCGAGTCTGGCCCGAGTAGAGCACTTTGGTCGGCTACCGGGGGGTGTGCCGTGCCCCCTGGAGCCATGGGAGTGAGCTCCAGCAGACTGGTATTTTTCGGAGAACCAGGCCCACACTCCTCAGACTTTGTGCCCAGGGACAGGCCACCAAAATCGGCCGCGGCTCGTGCACTTTGCCCCTGCGTTTCTCCCAGAACCAGAGCCGGAAAAATCCCAAAATTGATGCCCAGAGATAGTCGACTCTGCCTGGAATAGATTGCCACCCAAACCCGCCAACTCACGCTGGTTTTCCGATGGCCTCACCTACTAACCCGAGCATGGTCATCGCTCGCACCTTCCAAAACCTCCAGGGGCGCAGGCACTTTTCATTTACTGGCCATAAGGCCGACCGCCTTAAGCGTTAAGCGATAAGCGAAAGGCTTAGTTTGGACTTAGTTTTTGGAGCGACGAGGTCGCCGTTTTGTCAATTCTGAACCGATTTTCACGCGGTTTTCGACTGCCTGCGCCTGGGGAGCCGCCCAGAAGCCCCAGGCAGTGTTCTGGGTGGACTTCCGGACCGGTCCGGACCCGGTACCGGCCGGGGGAACCGCACCACGCCTCTCGGGCGTTTCTACACCGATTTTCGCGGGGTTTTCGACTGCATAGACGGGGCCACCTGCTGCAGGGCCCGAGGGAGGGCCTTACTGAGCTGGGTCCGACGCAGGGCCCGGTTCCTGGAGCCCGCTGGGGGGGGGGGGGGGTTCTCTAAGGCTCACGGCGGGCTGCTGAGGGGCCGGATCGGATGCAGACAGGCGCTCCTCTGCCCAGGTCTTTGCTCCCCTGCCCCACTAGGAATGGAAGACACACTGCCAACAGCTTCTGGAGGGTGATGGGCCCTGCTGCAGACCAGGTCCGACCCAGGTTTCAGCTATCCCACCCCGCAGGGACTTAAAGACACACTGCCATCAGCTTCTGGAGGCTGCTGAGCTCTACTATAGAGCAGGTCCGACCCAGGTTTCAGCTCCTGCAGCCCACTAGGACTTAAACACACACTGCCATCAGCGTCTGGATGGTGATGGGCCCTGCTGCAGACCAGGTCCGACCCAGGTTTCAGCTATCCCACCCCGCAGGGACTTAAAGACACACTGCCATCAGCTTCTGGAGGCTGCTGAGCTCTACTATAGAGCAGGTCCGACCCAGGTTTCAGCTCCTGCAGCCCACTAGGACTTAAACACACACTGCCATCAGCGTCTGGATGGTGATGGGCCCTGCTGCAGACCAGGTCCGACCCAGGTATCAGCTCCTGCACCCCGCAGGGAATTGAAGACACACTGCCATCAGCTTCTGGAGGCTGCTGAGCTCTGCTATAGACCAGGTCCGACCCAGGTTTCAGCTCCTGCACCCCGCAGGGAACTAAACACACACTGCCATCTGCAACTGGAGGCTGCTGAGCCCTGCTGCAGACCAGGTCCGACCCAGGTTATGGCTCTCCCACCCCCCTGGGACTTAAACACACACAGCCATCAGCTTCTGGATGGTGATGGGCCCTGCTGCAGACCAGGTCCGACCCAGGTTTCAGCTCCTCAACCCCGCAGGGACTTAAACCCACACCGCCATCAGCTTCTGGAGGGTGATGGGCCCTGCTGCGGGCCAGGTCCGACCCAGGTTTCAGCTCTCCCACCCCGCAGGGACTTAAACACACACAGCCATCAGCTTCTGGGGGCTGCTGAGCCCTGCTGCAGACCAGGTCCGACCCAGGTTTCAGCTCTCCCACCCCGCAGGGTCTTTAACACACACACTGCCATCAGCTGCTGGAGGCTGCTGAGCTCCGCTATAGACCAGGTCCGACCCAGGTTTCTGCTCCTGCACCCCGCAGGGAATGAAAGACACACTGCCATCAGCTTCTGGAGGCTGCTGAGCCCTGCTGCAGACCAGGTCCGACCCAGGTATCGGCTCTCCAACCAGGCAGAGACTTAAACACACACACACACACACACACTGCCATCAGCTTCTGGGGGCTGCTGAGCTCTGCTGTAGACCGGGTCCGACCCAGGTTTCTGCTCCTCCACCCCGCAGGGACTTAAACACACACTGCCACCAGCTTCTGGAGGGTGATGGGCCCTGCTTTAGACCAGGTCTGACCCGGGATATAGCTCTCCCACCCCGCAGGGACTTAAACACTCACTGCCATCAGCTGCTGGAGGCTGCCGAGCTCTGCTGCAGACCAGGTCCCACCCAGGTTTCTGCTCCTGCACCCCGCAGGGACTTAAACACACACTGCCACCAGCTTCTGGAGGGTGATGGGCCCTGCTGTGGACCAGGTCCGACCCGGATATCAGCTCTCCCACCAGGCAGGGACTTAAACACACACTGCAATCAGCTGCTGGAGGCTGCTGAGCTCTACTATAGACCAGGTCCGACCCAGGTTTCAGCTCTCCCACCAGGCAGTGACTTAAAGACACACTGCCATCAGCTGCTGGAGGCTGCTGAGCTCTTCTATAGACCAGGTCCGACCCAGGTTTCAGCTCTCACACCAGGCAGGGACTTAAACACACACTGCCATCAGCTGCTGGAGGCTGCTGAGCTCTGCTATAGACCAGGTCCGACCCAGGTTTCAGCTCTCCCACCAGGCAGGGACTTAAAGACACACTGCCATCAGCTGCTGGAGGCTGCCGAGCCCTGCTGCAGACCATGTCCGACCCAGGTTTCAGCTCTCCCACCAGGCAGGGACTTAGAGGCACGCTGCCATCAGCTTCTGGAGGCTGCTGAGCTCTGCCATAGACCAGGTCCGACCGAGGTTTCAGCTCTCCCACCCCGCAGGGACTTAAACACACACTGCCATCAGCTGCTGGAGGCTGCTGAGCTCTGCTATAGACCAGGTCCGACCCGGGATATAGCTCTCCCACCCCGCAGGGACTTAAACACACACTGCCATCAGCTGCTGGAGGCTGCTGAGCTCTTCTATAGACCAGGTCCGACCCAGGTTTCAGCTCTCCCACCCCGCAGGGACTTGAACACACACTGCCATCAGCTTCTGGAGGCTGCTGAGCTCTGCTATAGACCAGGTCCGACCCAGGTTTCTGCTCCTCCACCCCGCAGGGAATTAAAGACACACTGCCATCAGCTTCTGGATGGTGATGGGCCCTGCTGCAGACCAAGTCCGACCCGGGTTACAGCTCTCCCACCAGGCAGGGAATTAAACACACACTGCCATCAGCTGCTGGAGGCTGCTGAGCTCCGCTATAGACCAGGTCCGACCCGGGTTCCTGCTCCTGCACCCCGCAGGGACCAAAACACACACACTGCCATCAGCTTCTGGAGGCTGCTGAGCTCTTCTATAGACCAGGTCCGACCCAGGTTTCAGCTCTCCCACCAGGCAGGGACTTAAACACACACTGCCATCACCTTCTGCTGGCTGCTGAGCTCTGCTGCAGACCAGGTCCGACCCAGGTTTCAGCTCCTGCACCCCGCAGGGAACTAAACACACACTGCCGTCACCTTCTGCTGGCTGCTGAGCCCTGCTGCAGACCAGGTCCGACCCAGGTTTCAGCTCCTGCACCCCGCAGTGGATTAAAGACACACTGCCATCAGGTTCTGGAGGCTGCTGAGCTCTGCTGCAGACCAGGTCCGACCCAGGTTATGGCTCTCCCACCCCGCAGGGACTTAAACACACACCGCCGTCAGCTTCTGGATGGTGATGGGCCCTGCTGCAGACCAGGTCCGACCCACGTTTCAGCTCTCCCACCCCGCAGGGGATGAAACACACACTGCCATCAGCTTCTGGAGGCTGCTGAGCTCTGCTAAAGACCAGGTCCGACCCAGCTTTCAGCTCTCCCACCAGGCAGGGAGTTAAAGACACACTGTCATCGGCTTCTGGAGGGTGCTGAGCCCTGCTGCACACCAAGTCTGACCCAGGTTTCAGCTCATCCACCCCGCAGGGACCTAAACACACACTGCCATCAGCTTCTGAGTGGTAATGGGCCCTGCTGCAGACCAGGTCCGACCCAGGTTTCAGCTCCTCCACCCCGCCATCACCAGCTGGAGGCTGGCTGCTGCTCCTGCACCCTGCCATCAGCTGCTGGAGGCTTCTGTTCCTCCACCCCGCCATCAGCAGCTGGAGGCTGGCTGCTGGAGGCTGGCTGCTGCTCCTCCACCCCGCCATCACCAGCTGGAGGCTGGTTGCAGCTCCTGCACCCCGCCATCAGCTGCTGGAGGCTGCCTGCAGCCCCTGCACCCCGCCATCAGCTGCTGGAGGCTGGCTGCAGCTCCTGCACACCGCCATCAGCTGCTGGAGGCTGCCTGCAGCTCCTGCACCCCGCCATCAGCTGCTGGAGGCTGGCTGCTGCTCCTGCACCCCGCCAGCAGCTGCTGGAGGCTGGCTGCTGCTCCTCCACCCAACCATCAGCTGCTGGACGCTGGCTGCTGCTCCTGCACCCCGCCATCAGCTGCTGGAGGCTGGCTGCTGCTCCTCCACCACCCAACCATCAGCTGCTGGACGCTGGCTGCAGCTCCTCCACCCCGCCATCAGCTGCTGGTGGCTGGCTGCAGCTCCTTCACCCCGCCATCAGCTGCTGGTGGCTGGCTGCAGCTCCTTCACCCCGCCATCACCAGCTGGAGGCTGGCTGCTGCTCCTGCACCCCGCCATCAGCTGCTGGAGGCTGCCTGCAGCTCCTGCGCCCCGCCATCAGCTGCTGGAGGCTGGCTGCTGCTCCTGCACCCTGCCATCAGCTGTTCGAGGCTGGCTGCAGCTCCTCCACCCCACCATCACCAGCTGGAGGCTGGTTGCAGCTCCTGCACCCCGTCATCAGCAGCTGGAGGCTGCCTGCTGCTCCTGCACCCCGCCATCAGCTGCTGGAGGCTGCCTGCAGCTCCTGCACCCCGCCATCATTTGCTGGAGGCTGGCTGCAGCTCCTGCAACCCGCCATCAGCTGCTGGAGGCTGGCTGCTGCTCCTCCACCCCACCATGACCTGCTGGAGGCTGGCTGCAGCTCCTTCACACCGCCATCAGCTGATGGATGCTGGCTGAACGCTGGAGGCTGGCTGCTGCTCCCACACACCGCCATCAGCTCCTGGAGGCTGGCTGGCTGCTGGAGGCTGTCTGCTGCTGCTCCTCCACCCCGCCATCACCAGCTGGAGGCTGGCTGCTGGAGGCTGGCTGCAGCTCCTGCACCCCACCATCAGCTGCTGGAGGCTGGCTTCTGCTCCTCCACCCCGCCATCAGCTGCTGGGGGCTGGCTGCTGGAGGCTGGCTGCAGCTCCTCCACCCCGCCATCACCAGCTGGAGGCTGGTTGCAGCTCCTGCACCCCGCCATCAGCTGCTGGAGGCTGCCTGCTGCTCCTGCACCCCGCCATCAGCTGCTGGAGGCTGCCTGCACCTCCTGCACCCCGCCATCAGCTGCTGGAGGCTGGCTTCTGCTCCTCCACCCCGCCATCAGCTGATGGAGGCTGCCTGCTTCTCCACCCCGCCATCACTAGCTGGAGGCTGGCTGCTGGAGGCTGGCTGCAGCTCCTCCACCCCGCCATCAGCTGCTGGAGGCTGCCTGCAGCTCCTGCACCCCGCCATCACCAGCTGGAGGCTGGCTTCTGCTCCTCCACCCCGCCATCAGCTGATGGAGGCTGCCTGCTTCTCCACCCCGCCATCACTAGCTGGAGGCTGGCTGCTGGAGGCTGGCTGCAGCTCCTCCACCCCGCCATCAGCTGCTGGAGGCTGGCTGCTGCTCCTGCACCCCGCCATCAGCTGCTGGAGGCTGGCTGCTGCTCCTCCACCCAACCATCAGCTGCTGGACGCTGGCTGCAGCTCCTCCACCCCACCATCAGCTGCTGGACGCTGGCTGCAGCTCCTCCACCCCGCCATCAGCTGCTGGAGGCTGCCTGCAGCTCCTGCACCCCGCCATCAGCTGCTGGAGGCTGCCTGCAGCTCCTGCACCCCGCCATCAGCTGCTGGTGGCTGGCTGCAGCTCCTTCACCCCGCCATCACCAGCTGGAGGCTGGCTGCTGCTCCTGCACCCCGCCATCAGCTGCTGGAGGCTGCCTGCAGCTCCTGCGCCCCGCCATCAGCTGCTGGAGGCTGGCTGCTGCTCCTGCACCCTGCCATCAGCTGTTCGAGGCTGGCTGCAGCTCCTCCACCCCACCATCACCAGCTGGAGGCTGGTTGCAGCTCCTGCACCCCGTCATCAGCAGCTGGAGGCTGCCTGCTGCTCCTGCACCCCGCCATCAGCTGCTGGAGGCTGCCTGCAGCTCCTGCACCCCGCCATCATTTGCTGGAGGCTGGCTGCAGCTCCTGCAACCCGCCATCAGCTGCTGGAGGCTGGCTGCTGCTCCTCCACCCCACCATGACCTGCTGGAGGCTGGCTGCAGCTCCTTCACACCGCCATCAGCTGATGGATGCTGGCTGAACGCTGGAGGCTGGCTGCTGCTCCCACACACCGCCATCAGCTCCTGGAGGCTGGCTGGCTGCTGGAGGCTGTCTGCTGCTGCTCCTCCACCCCGCCATCACCAGCTGGAGGCTGGCTGCTGGAGGCTGGCTGCAGCTCCTGCACCCCACCATCAGCTGCTGGAGGCTGGCTTCTGCTCCTCCACCCCGCCATCAGCTGCTGGGGGCTGGCTGCTGGAGGCTGGCTGCAGCTCCTCCACCCCGCCATCACCAGCTGGAGGCTGGTTGCAGCTCCTGCACCCCGCCATCAGCTGCTGGAGGCTGCCTGCTGCTCCTGCACCCCGCCATCAGCTGCTGGAGGCTGCCTGCACCTCCTGCACCCCGCCATCAGCTGCTGGAGGCTGGCTTCTGCTCCTCCACCCCGCCATCAGCTGATGGAGGCTGCCTGCTTCTCCACCCCGCCATCACTAGCTGGAGGCTGGCTGCTGGAGGCTGGCTGCAGCTCCTCCACCCCGCCATCAGCTGCTGGAGGCTGCCTGCAGCTCCTGCACCCCGCCATCACCAGCTGGAGGCTGGCTTCTGCTCCTCCACCCCGCCATCAGCTGATGGAGGCTGCCTGCTTCTCCACCCCGCCATCACTAGCTGGAGGCTGGCTGCTGGAGGCTGGCTGCAGCTCCTCCACCCCGCCATCAGCTGCTGGAGGCTGGCTGCTGCTCCTGCACCCCGCCATCAGCTGCTGGAGGCTGGCTGCTGCTCCTCCACCCAACCATCAGCTGCTGGACGCTGGCTGCAGCTCCTCCACCCCACCATCAGCTGCTGGACGCTGGCTGCAGCTCCTCCACCCCGCCATCAGCTGCTGGAGGCTGCCTGCAGCTCCTGCACCCCGCCATCAGCTGCTGGAGGCTGCCTGCAGCTCCTGCACCCCGCCATCACCAGCTGGAGGCTGGCTTCTGCTCCTCCACCCCGCCATCAGCTGATGGAGGCTGCCTGCTTCTCCACCCCGCCATCACTAGCTGGAGGCTGGCTGCTGGAGGCTGGCTGCTGCTCCTCCACCCAACCATCAGCTGCTGGACGCTGGCTGCAGCTCCTCCACCCCACCATCAGCTGCTGGACGCTGGCTGCAGCTCCTGCACCCCGCCATCAGCTGCTGGAGGCTGGCTTCTGCTCCTCCACCCCGCCATCAGCTGCTGGAGGCTGCCTGCTGCTCCTGCACCCCGCCATCAGCTGCTGGAGGCTGGCTGCTGCTCCTGCACCCCGCCATCAGCTGCTGGAGGCTGGCTGCTGGAGGCTGGCTGCAGCTCCTCCACCCCACCATCAGCTGCTGGACGCTGGCTGCAGCTCCTCCACCCCACCATCAGCTGCTGGACGCTGGCTGCAGCTCCTGCACCCCGCCATCAGCTGCTGGAGGCTGGCTTCTGCTCCTCCACCCCGCCATCAGCTGACGGAGGCTGCCTGCTTCTCCACCCCGCCATCACTAGCTGGAGGCTGGCTGCTGGAGGCTGGCTGCAGCTCCTCCACCCCACCATCAGCTGCTGGACGCTGGCTGCAGCTCCTGCACCCCGCCATCAGCTGCTGGAGGCTGGCTTCTGCTCCTCCACCCCGCCATCAGCTGACGGAGGCTGCCTGCTTCTCCACCCCGCCATCACTAGCTGGAGGCTGGCTGCTGGAGGCTGGCTGCAGCTCCTCCACCCCGCCATCAGCTGCTGGAGGCTGGCTGCTGCTCCTGCACCCCGCCATCAGCTGCTGGACGCTGGCTGCAGCTCCTCCACCCCGCCATCACCAGCTGGAGGCTGCCTGCTGCTCTTCCACCCCGCCATCAGCTGATGGACGCTGGCTGCAGCTCCTCCACCCCGCCATCAGCTGCTGGAGGCTGGCTGGCCGCTGGAGGCTGGCTGCTGCTCCCACACACCGCCATCAGCTGCTGGAGGCTGGCTGGCTGCTGGAGGCTGGCTGCTGCTGCTCCTCCTCCCCGCCATCACCAGCTGGAGGCTGGCTGCTGCTCCTACACCCCGCCATCAGCTGATGGAGGCTGCCTGCTCCTCCGCCCCGCCATCACCAGCTGGAGGCTGGCTGCTGGAGGCTGGCTGCAGCTCCTTCACCCCGCCATCACCAGCTGGAGGCTGGCTTCTGCTCCTGCACCCCGCCATCAGCTGCTGGAGGCTGGCTTCTGCTCCTCCACCCCGCCACCAGCTGCTGGAGGCTGGCTGCTGCTCCTGCACCCCGCCAGCAGCTGCTGGAGGCTGGCTGCTGCTCCTCCACCACCCAACCATCAGCTGCTGGACGCTGGCTGCAGCTCCTCCACCCCGCCATCAGCTGCTGGTGGCTGGCTGCTGCTCCTGCACCCCGCCATCAGCTGCTGGTGGCTGGCTGCAGCTCCTTCACCCCGCCATCACCAGCTGGAGGCTGGCTGCTGCTCCTGCACCCCGCCATCAGCTGCTGGAGGCTGGCTGCAGCTCCTCCACCCCACCATCAGCCGTTGGAGGCTGGCTGCTGCTCCTCCACCCTGACATCACCAGCTGGAGGCTTCTGTTCCTCCACCCCACCATCAGCAGCTGGAGGCTGGCTGCTTGAGGCTGGCTGCTGCTCCCCCACCCCGCCATCACCTGCTGGAGGCTTCTGCTCAGCCACACCGCCACCAGCTGCCTGTGGTGAACCGCTGACGACCAGCCCAGGCCCACGTCTCACCTCTCCCTGCCCGCCCTGGATGCACAACCACCCACCCAGGCTCAAGTTTCCCCTGCCCGCTGCACGTCCAGCCGGCCTCTGCCCTGTCCCCTCTCTCACCAGCATCACATCCAGGCTCATCAGGCATCCCCATGCCCGCAGCCTTCTCCCACCCACACTCAACACCACCGAACCCAGGATCAGGCTCCACCATCCCCGAAGACTTCTCCCACCCTCACTCAACACCATCACACCCAGCATCAGGCTCCCCCAGCCCCGCAGCCTTCTCCCACCCACACTCAACACCATCGCACCCAGGATCAGGCTCCCCCATCCCCGCAGCCTTCTCCCACCCACACAGCCTCTCCAACGCCATCCACACCTCCAGGACACCCACCCTCAGCATCACCACCACCCACCCCACAACACGCTCACCCTCACCCGGCTGACACCTGGGACAGACCCGGGGAATGGGCCATGGAGGAACCAGGCTCACCTCTCGAACCCTGCGGCCCACTATTAAGCACCCTCCCCTGGGTTAAAGACCCTAGTCCACGCCGGCTGGACCTCCAGCAGCCTGGTCATCCAAATCCAATTTCGTACGTCTGGTCATCCTAAGTAACACTTAGAAAAATATTTTCGCACACTGGTAATCCAAATTAACACTTAGAAAATTTCCAGCTTCTGTGTGCTGACACTTAGAAAAAGTTCAACACTTAGAAATTATTTTCGCACACTGGTAATCCTAAGTAACACTTAGAAAATTTCCAGCTCCTGCGTGCTGACACTTAGAAAAAGTTCAACACTTAGAAAAAGTTCAACACTTAGAAAATTTCCAGCTCCTGCGTGCTGACACTTAGAAAAAGTTCAACACTTAGAAAATTTTCAGCTCCTGCGTGCTGACACTTAGAAAAAGTTCAACACTTAGAAAATTTCCAGCTCCTGCGTGCTGACACTTAGAAAAAGTTCAACACTTAGAAAATTTCTGACACCTCGGCTTCAGGCAGTGGCTCATCCCTCTGCATTGATCCGGACTTGGGACCGGCCCCGGAGGTCCGGGGGTTGCATTGCTGGGCCACCGAGTTCCACCCACCTCCGCGACTGGTCTTCCCGTTTGGTGGATGCGGAGGAGGGTGGGAGGTACGGGGGCTAGGACCCCGACAAAAACTTGGATCGAGGGCTGACTTTCAATGGATCGCAGCGAGGTAGCTGCTCTGCCACGCACGAAACCCTGACCCAGAATCAGGTCGTCTGCAAGTCATTTAGCACCACGTTCTCCACAAACGTGCAGTGCGCAATTGGAGAGGGGCAGCCATCATTCGGCCGCACCCCAGCCCAGTCACGAACGGCTCTCCGCACCGGCCCGAGGGCCAGCTATCCGGGACCAACCGAAGATTCGCGGCGCTACGGTATCATTACGTCTAGGCGGGATTCTGACTTAGAGGCGTTCAGTCATAATCCCACAGATGGTAGCTTCGCCCCATTGGCTCCTCAGCCAAGCACATACA
>NW_027223111.1:0-77589 GCF_043380555.1 Nothobranchius furzeri
GTGAAAAATATCAAAATATTGTAGCGCAGACGGGCTACATTTTTTTTGGATCAATTTGAAACAAACTGTTTTATTAATAATCTTCTGTTGAAAGATAACTTTGAGGTACATGAGCGACTGGTATTGGTTGCTGTCACCTGTTGTGATCTGTTAAAGCAGCTCTCTGCTGTCTGAGTGTAGGCCCCGCCCACAACGCCACAGCTGCTGTGGCTCCCAGTGTTTTCTTTACCGTGGGAAACGGGTAATAATGGCTCTTTGATGGGAACAGGTTGCCGACCCCTGCACTAAGGACTTGAGTGTGACTTGGACTTTTGAAATGGTGACTTGACTAATACTTTCAAATAATGGTATTTCTTAAGTGAGCTGAATTTCACCAGTGTAACTGTTTAAATTTACCATGGTTTTATTCACGAATCATGTCTGTTACTGATATCGATGTTCATTTTTGTTTTAGAATGCCAAAGCGCAAGTACAAATTGTACCTGGAACCAAACAGTACCATCAAGTTACCCTCTGCAAGATGGAACAGAGAGACTTTGGATGTAAGTTAGCTCATGAAAGATGTATCAGAGTTCTTGCAGGGTCTTAAATGGTCTTAAAAAAAGTCTAAAATACATAACTTTAAATTCAAGGACTTAAGTCTGAACAACGCCCACCCAGTTTTTTGTTCTATGTCTTAGGACTGCACAATTAATCGTTAAAAGGTTGTGATTTCAATTCATGCTTGTAAGCAAACTCATTCTGAAATGACAATTAAAATGAAAAAGGGAAAAAAAAAACACAATCATTGTACCGCATTTTAAACCTGGACATAATCTGCATGAAAAAAAGTGCTCCCTCTTTTTCCCTCAACAATTGATAATGGCGGAGCCTTATACCATGTGATGCAGAAGCGAGCTGGCAGGATAAAACAACAGTAGCCTTTATTTATTGTTTTTATTTTCAGTGTCAGCTGTTACAAAGCTGATTTGCAGTTAATACGTGCAATAACTATTTAAATTGGGGAAAAAATTGTGAGAGAATCATGATCTAAATATGAGCAAAAAATAATTGGGATTATTTTATCCAGAATCGTGCAGCCCTACTATGTCTTAGGTTTAAACAGGTCAGTTCTTTTGATTGACTGGATAACAAAACATCTGCCATCAGATGCTTCTGAGATGTTCCAACTCAAACAGACTTTGTTAATGTGTGACTTTGTGTTAATGTGTCATGCTGGTCTAACATTTTGTTCATAGCGGTCTTAAAAGGTCTTAATTGTAACTTTCTGAAACCTACAATAACCCTTTTGTAATGCAGTAATGAAATTTGACTTTTTTTTTTCTTTAACAGATCTATCACATTGCCTTTGCTGATGTTTGAAGACACTAAATAGGGAATATGGTTTTGTAAATATTTTCAGACTTCTCCCTTGAGCAGTGAAAGCTGTGACCAAGTGACTTCTGGTCCATATTCTGCAGATTTTGAGGTGAGGGTTACATGTATTCTTAAATTGATAGAAACATGATTTCACACTGTGCTGCCCTGCACAAAGTGTTGTGGTACTTTCTTACTTAGTAACATCTTTTCTACCTCCTCTGAAGACCACGTCTTCATCTGGTCATTTTGATTTCCCGGAATATCCAGATGACACAATCAACCTTGTAAGTTCTTTTACCAAACCTCATGTGCAAGTTTGTGATATTTACAAACTGAATGTACAAAGAAATGAACTAAAAATCTTTTCAAATAATTTCTTTTGTCTCTAGACCTTGCCCTACACTGAATGTGGCAGAGAAGATGCTGCAGATGTTGAGGTGATTGACTAATATGTGAGGCAAGATAATATTATTACACATTTCTGTTTCTTACTGTGTTTGTGCCTTTTCTACATTCTCTTCAGACCATGTCTCCATGTGGCTGTCTGGAGTCTGATTCAGATGAGACATTCAACCTGGTAAGCTTTTAACCAAATCACACAACAATACCTGCAATTCTTATTTTTATACACAAGCAATGTTTTTCTATTATCTTTGCTGTTTATTATAAGTGTTAAACAGCAGTCCACTGAAGTGAGGCATTGTAGTGAGTTAATAAAAAAAATAAATTACAAGGTCTATTCAAGAAACATTAAATAAAACAGAAGGCTCGACATGAAGTTGGCAAAAACAGAATGAGCGAAAAACTGAACAGATCAGAGGATCCGGTAATTAACTGAAAAACTGTAATAACGGAAATTGGAGAGACAGCATGTGTATCTCATGATAATGATCAAGCAGCACAGGTGAGTGACATAAGTGACATTTCTGGGAAAGTAAAAACAAATAGATATCATGTAGAGAAAAAGTATTCTAAATGCTGGACTAAAAAGAGGGAGAACATCTGCAATGGTCCAAGAAATTACAGTATAAAGAGACCTAAACCAGGAAAAAAAAGATCTAACGTAACAGTGCCTTCAAAACCACAAACAGGACATTGGCAAAATGGAAAGGCGCTAAAAATCCACAAAAAGAGTGCAACAGATATAAGGGGTAACATACGGGCTAGTGAACACTAGAAAAGCTATATAGATCAAACTAAAATTAACCCATAAAACTAGGGATAAAGAAATTAATTAATACTGCAGAGTAAATTAGGGCTGATCAATAAAAGAGGAAACTAATATGGAAATCAGCATCAAAGACCAGAAAAAAAAACGTCATTTCTGATGGAAATAACCTAAGAAAAACTAAATAAAAAGAATTCATTGAATCAAGGGGTGTGCCGATTAATTTAAAAATGATTAATCATGTTAAGCGTACCAAATTGTTTACAATTCAAAAACGTTTAAAATCTAGCATTTTAGTCGTGAAAAGAGCGTCTCTGTTGTGTTTCATGTTGGCAGCAGCGTCCAGTTTACCCGGACTTGCTGACTTTTTCGGCACCGTTGGAGCGGGGGTGCATAGACGTACTAAGACGGTCGTTCTGAGACATCGGACTGTATGTTCTTGGGTGTTATTTGGTATATGTGGTGCTTTGGGTGCGTCCCATCGTGGGGTGGTTTACAAGGACTCACATCATCTGTCAGCAGTAAAGAGTTACAGCTACATGTCACAAATGTCTCCCAGGAACTTTTAGTTATGATTAATGTAAAAGGATTTAAATTCCATCTAGGGTCATTCGTAATATTACCTGTTGTTGTATTTTGCCAAGCAAAAGTAATCTTATCATGTTAAGCTAACTTTGTGATGTAACTGCATCGACTAACAGAGGATTATGTTCATGTGGGTCATCAGCATGATGTTGTTGAAGTTATGAAAGCAAACATGGCTGGAATCAGTTTTACCTGTAATCTTATTTTTCTTCTCTAAGTGTGTGTGCTGCTGTAATGAGTGAATGTCCCCACTGTAGGATTAATAAATCTATTCTGTTCTATTCAATACATTTTTATCCGCCAGTAGGGAAAAAATACATTTGAGGATTTTTTACCTTTCCGGGCTTCCGTACAAATAACCTGGTTACGGAGGAGGGGTTCGTCTCCCAAACCAAAAAACACAATCCCAAACTATGCAGGTGTTGATAAAATGCGAGTTCCAATGGCCTGTATTTGATTTGTCACAACTCCTTTGTTTGTTAGTATTCGGTAGCTCTCGCAGTTGAAACCACGCCTAGCATGCTGCATGCTAAAAGCTGTAGCATACCAAACAGGAAGAGAGAACGCCCGGTGTTAACAATGAGCAGCGGGGCAGGAAACGATATATCTTGCTCTCATAGGCTAGTTTGTTAGCCAATCTGAGGCTAGCAAATTCAAATAATGAGTATGAACGAGCAGCAGCCGAAGCTGCCTGATGGAACAAGCCGGAACCACCTGAATATTGACCCAGACCGATTGAATGGTCTGTTAATCAGTATTTCGTAACGTTTTTTAGATGTAAAATGTTTCATATTACTGGTTAATACTTAAGAAATAACCACAAAGTCCTGAAATTAGAATTCAATTCAATTCAGTTCAATTCAAGTTTATTTATATAGCGCCAAATCACGACAAGAGTCGTCTCAAGGCACTTCACATAATAAACATTCCAATTCAGGTCAGAATGAAATGGCCTCTTTAATAATAAATAAATAATGAATAAATCGGTTTCCTGATCTCTAAACAAGATTTGTCCAAACAACCGAAAAAATAATTTAGCACCAAGTAAAGAGGGGAATCGATCCGATACAGTCACCCGATCAGTTGCTTTTATCATTTGTTTTTGCTGGTAGATACATGCAATAATGTGTGTTTATTGTCACCCTACAGCCCACAACTTCTTCTGGTGGCTTATCTGTGCTGCAATCAAGTGACGTCAGCCAGGAGTTTGAGTGCGATTCCTCACCTGAAAGTGATCCTCAAGTTGATTCAAACATTGAAGACCTTCCAGAGGACGACCCATTTGGACAGATAGGATTTGACACTGACATGGATTCTGCACTAATTTCAGGGGGTACAACAACAAGGGCTGAAGCACTGCTCATGGTAATGAGTCATGCAGCAAGACATAACATAACAGGAACACAACTTGATGATTTGTTAAAGCTTATAAATGCACTGTTTGGCAAAGAGGTTTTACCGAGATCCAAATATTTGTTCAACAAAGTGTTTAAGAACTCTTCTGACATAGTGGAATTTCACTTCTACTGCAAAACCTGCAAATTATACATTGGCAAACAAGAAGACATAAAAGAAAAAAACATTGTTCAGTGTACAATTTGTAGTGCTCCCATTGAAATTAGCACATTGAACAGTGCAAGCTTTTTCATAAGCATACCAATTGCACCTCAAATTCAGACACTGATGGAAAACCCTCAAATTCAAAACAGCATGAACTACAGATACCAAAGGCAACAGAATGAACATGTTATCTCTGACATATATGATGGTGAAATGTATCAAAACCTGTCAAAACCAGGTGGCATTCTGTCAGATCCGGCCAATTTGTCATTTAATTTTAATTCTGATGGTTCACCTGTCTACAAGTCTTCCAAATTTTCAATATGGCCCATCCAGCTGCATTTAAATGAACTCCCTCCCAAATTGAGATTCCAGAATGTAATGCTTGCAGGTCTTTGGTTTGGTGCTCAAGAGCCAGTCATGCCAATTTTTCTAAAACTATTTGTTGATCAGGCAAAAACACTGGCATCCAAAGGTGTGTCCTGGAGAAAATGTGGAGCTCTGGTGAACAGCAAAATTGTTGGACTCTGTTGTTGTGTGGACTCAAAGGCAAGACCAGCTATGCAAAACACCACCCAGTTTAATGGGTATTTTGGTTGTGGCTTCTGTTTACACCCTGGGACTCTCGTTGAAAAACAGGTGAAGTATACTGTGACTGCCACAGAATACCCTGATAGAGAGGCTAATAAAATGATTGCAGATATGGAGCATGCCGTAGAACAACACAGAAGTGTCAGAGGGGTGAAAGGTCCATCACCACTGATAAACATGCCTTATTTTGACATTGTTTGGGGGTTTGTTCCAGACTATATGCATGCTGTCTTGCTTGGTGTCATTAGACAGCTGACAGAGCTTCTGTTGAGTGGCAGTGATCAACCCTACTATATCGGCAGTCCAAATACAATGAGGGTGCTAGAAAACAGGATCAAGGAAATCAAGCCACCACACCTTATTACATGACTTCCCAGACCCATTGCAGAGTTCAAGTACTGGAAAGCCTCAGAGTGGCGAGCTTGGCTCCTGTTTTACAGTTTGCCAGTCCTGAATGGGGTGCTTCAGTCACGTTATGTGAAGCACCTATCCCTGCTGGTGTTTGCAGTATTTCTGCTTTTGAAGGAGAATGTCACATTCGAAGAGATCAACAAAGCAGATGAGATGCTGTTCGAGTTCGTGGCAAGGTTTCAACTGTTGTATGGAGAAGCATCTATGACATTCAATGTACACTTGCTAACGCACCTGTCCAAGTCTGTGAAACTGTGGGGGCCGCTCTGGGCACACTCAGCATTTGTATTTGAAAATGCAAATGGTGGTCTGTTGAAACTGTTTCACGGAACAAAATGTGTAGCTTTGCAGATTGTAAACAAATTCTTGTTGCATAGAACGGTTCCGCTTTTCAGTACAAGGTTTGCAGTTAGTGAGCAAGTAAAGAACTTCTGTTTGGAGCTCACAAATAACTCAAGAGTAAAGTCCTTCATTAGATATCAAGACACAACTGTTCTGGATAATGGCAGGGTTACTGAGACAACTGAGGAAGAGAAAAGTGCCTTCATTTCTGCAGAAAAAGTTCCACCAGATGAAATGGTGGTACACAAGAGAATGGTGCACAAAGGACTGGTTTATACCAGCAAAAGCTACAGCCTCAGTAAGAGAAGAAGGGATTGTTATGGAAAGTTGAGTGATGGTGTTTGTGGAGAGATTCGAAGCATTATATCTTTTCCCTCAGAGTGTGGTACAGAAATTGCTGTACTTTTCCAAAAGTTTCATACACAAGCATCATTCCCTTTACCACAAGGGTACAGATTTGA
Organism: Nothobranchius furzeri; assembly: GCF_043380555.1. Classification (NCBI taxonomy): domain Eukaryota; kingdom Metazoa; phylum Chordata; class Actinopteri; order Cyprinodontiformes; family Nothobranchiidae; genus Nothobranchius; species Nothobranchius furzeri. The sequence continues at coordinate 6,478 of NW_027223111.1, forward strand.
GTCACATATTAGACTTATAAGTAGGGGACCTACTGTGGATCTGATTCCAGTAGACAGGTTAGAGCAGAAATGTCTGGTCCTGAAAACTGGTGATGAGACTTTCATTTGTGACTTTCCAAACCAACATGAAAGAGACTAGTCTTTGGTTGTCGTTCTGTAGGTAACATTTTTCTCTTGTGTTTCACAACTTCTCTTGATCAGTTCTGGCTGATTCAGATTTCTGCCCAGGAGAGTGGACTTTGTGTGCTGTGCCATGTGTCTGAACTGGCTTCTTTGTTTTCCTGATTTACAGTTCTGAGCATTCCTCACTGTACTGGAGAACACCAGGATTTTGTATTTGTGGAAGGTCCTTCTTCAGAGGGGACAGGGAAACAACACAATATGGGGTTTGATTTGTGCCATAAGTGGGGAGACCAACTTCCTTTTCCGCGCTTGCATAAAATGCACTCATTTGACCAGTTTCCTCAACATTGCGCATGCTGAAAGTCCACTCCAAGCATGCACCTTCTTCGAGAGAGGGCCAGCTCACGTGTGTGGCCAACCTGCTGTGGGTGTGCTAGACTTGGTTCTATCTGCACGATGCCTTTTGGAAAGCTGCAGCCTTGAAGTAGAATTTTGCTCCCACAAATCAAGCTGGCTTTTGACAGTTGGTGGTGAAGACAAAGAACTGCATTGACTTCCCTCTGATGGGTTCATTTTTAACATCACTGACACATGTACTAAAAATAACCACAACTGTTCTGAAAAATTGCAAACTCTAGTGGTCAAGTGGTCTTGTTCCAAAACCTTTCTTGATGGCTGTAGTATTTTTAGCATGCACAAGATGAAACTTTGATCAATTTCTTTTAAACATTAGAAATGCTCGGTGTCACTGAGAAAATAGTCTTTTTGTAAAGCACCCCAACTACAAAGAGCATTTCTTTGCCTGTGCACTTTTCTTTTTTAGTGTGCATGCTTTAATTCCATTTCTAGTTCTTTTTAAAACACAGGAAGTTTTTTCTTTACCTGCTAACATTTCGTTTGTGACTACAAACATCCTCAGAGCTGACACTGATGGTGGCGTCACTTCCTACTCCATTTATCCCCGGGCAGCAGAGGACGTTGTCGCCCTCTGCTGCCCGCTCTCCCCTCTCCGTTGATGTAGTCCCATGCACGATCCAATGTGTAGACTCCATTGTCTCTGTTCATGGTCCCACATCCACTTCTCCTTATCTCTATAGCTTCTTTGATCCATCTTTTGTATTTCTATTGTTCGCTGTTTATCCTTGTGTCCCAGTCCATTATGTGGTTTTCTCTTGTGCAGTGATCTGTTACGGCCGATTTCTTTATTGTGCTTTCTGCTTCTTGCTTCACTGCTCTTGTGTGTTTTCGACTTGTTTCTTTCTCGCACTCCTTTCTGTGTTCTATTGTTCGTGTGTTGAGTTGGCGACGAAGCACTATAAAGAAGTCAGCCGTAACAGATCACTGCACAAGAGAAAACCATATAATGGACTGGGACAACACAAGGATCATAAAAACTGAGCAACAGAAGTACAAAAGATGGATAAAAGAAGCTATCGAGATGAGGAGACGTGGATGTGGGACCATGAACAGGGACAATGGAGTTGGATCGCACATGGGACTGCATCATCGGAGAGGGGAGAGCGGGCAGCAGAGGGCGACAACATCCTCTGCTGCCCGCGGATACACAGAGAAGGAAGTGACACCACCATTGGCGTCAGCTCTGAGGATGTTTTTAGTCACAAACGAAACGTTAGCAGGTAAAGCAAAAACCTTTCCTGTGTTTTAAAAAGAACTAGAAATTGAATTAGAAACAGAACACAGCAAGAACACACCAAAGATCCATGCTTTAAGTGTTCACCTTTTTTAATCTGCTCAAATCTTTAAGTTTTGTTTTTACTTTATGTACACAGTGTTTATTGATGGATGGAAAAATATTACTATTTTATCGAAAAACTGCAATGTTAAAATGTGAACAAAAGTGATGTAATCTTGATTAGTTGCTAAAGCCACTTTAAATAGCAATAAAAATTCCCTTAAGATTTTAATGTTTATGATGTTTAACATTTGCTGAAACAATTACAATTTGTTTGTTTTATATAATAAATGTATATAAAGATAATATTGACTATTGTGTAATTATTCATAGATCCATTTTTTTAATCTTAGAATCTGTTTATTTTATTTATTTACTTATTTTTCCTAATATTAAATGTACTAAAATATGTATGCTCTTGTCTTCAGTGTGGCTTGTGTCTGATGGAGGAATGTTTTTATTAAAGTGCTTTCATAGATTCATCCAAAACATCAAAACTGAAAGTGATTGAAAACTATAGTTTTAGAATTGTAATCAGAGAGAGAATTAACCATATTAACAGTATCAAGCTAAGCACTTTAAAACACATTCCCCAAAGCAATCTAAACATTACTGGTCTCAATTTTTTGGGCACTACTGGCAGTTTTTCACACTGCAAGGAAGCAGGAAACCTTGGGAGAGAGGAGGGAGAAATGCGGCTAAAGATATGGGGCTGGAATTCAAACCCTGGATCAACTTTGGCCACCAGCAGACATTGCTGGTGGATAAACCAGCAATGACCAGCAAGGAAGCTGGTTTAGCTGGTTTATGCTGGTGGACCAGCATATACCAGCTAAACCAGCATGGACCAGCAAAGACCAGCAAGGAAGCCATGCTGGTCGTTGCTGGTTTATGCTGGTCCACCAGCATAAACCAGCTAAACCAGCACCAAACCAGCATGGACCAGCAAAAACCAGCAAAGACCAGCAAGGAAGCCATGCTGGTCTATGCTGGTTTTTCCAGCAGGGACCCTTCCTTAAAACGAGGAATAGTTTTGAGCTGTGTGTGGCTAAAATAACCAGACATTCTGCATTTTTCCAATAGGACTACAAAAAATCTTAGCGAGAAGAAAAAATGGCGGATTGGCTCTGTGTTTAGCCGAGGGCCATTACCATATTTGGTAGTTATCCTCACTAAATTAATTACTGATGTAATAGATAATGTAAAAACTGAACGGGTGGACAAATATGCCCAAAACTTAATTATTAAATATCTAAATAGCAACTCCAGTGAATAATATAAGCCTTTTTGCTCACTTAGACACTTAAAATGTGAAACACACCGTGTTAATGGATAAAAAGGTGGGTTTTTCATGTTATGTCTCCTTTAAATTGACACCAGATCCGGTGACCTTTGGGACATGGTTTGACCCCCTTAGGAAAGTGCTATCATCATGAAACGTTCAGATCACTTACAACTCAATAGATTCTACCTTCCTGTAACGTTTCAGCCTGATTGGACCTTGTTTTCACACAAATGAACCCAGAATGATGTGAAATTGTGCTTCGTGCAACATTATTCTGGGTGCCATTTAAAAACCATAAGTGCTAATGACTCCATTCCTTTTTGTGGTTGTAGGGGCTGTTGATTGGAGTACACTAAAACAAACCTGATCTCACTAGGACATTCAGAAGCCAAGTTATAAGCCCACAAATGTGTAACTGGACTACTTCTTTAAATTGACACCAGATCCGGTGACCTTTGGGACATGATTTGACCCCCTTAGGAAAGTGCTATCATCATGAAATGTTCAGATCACTTACAACTCACTAGATTCTACCGTCTTGTAACGTTTCAGCCTGATTGGACCTTGTTTTCACACAAATGAACCCAGAATTATGTGAAATTGTGCTTCGTGCAACATAATTCTGGGTTCCATTTAAAAACCATAAGTGCTTATGACTCCATTCCTTTTTGGGGTAATGGGGGCTGTTAACTGGAGTACTCTAAAACAAACCTGACCTCTTTAGGATATTCAGAAGCCAAGTTATAAGCCCACAAAAGTGTAACTGGACTACTTCTTTAAAGTGACACCAGGCCCGGTGACCTTTGGGACATGGTTTGACCCCCTATAGGATTGTGCGATCATCATGAAAAGTTCAGATCACTTACAACTCAATAGATTCTACCTTCTTGTAACGTTTCAGCCTGATTGGACCTTGTTTTCACACAAATGGACCCAGAATGATGTGAAATTGTGCTTCGTGCAACATAATTCTGGGTGCCATTTACAAACCATAAGTGCTAATGACTCCATTCCTTTTTGTGGTTGTAGGGGCTGTTGATTGGAGTACACTAAAACAAGCTTGACTTCTCTAGGACATTCAGAAGCCAAGTTATAAGCCCACAAATGTGTAATTGGACTACTTCTTTAAATTGACACCAGATCCGGTGACATTTTGGGACATGGTTTGACCCCCTTAGGAAAGTGCTATCATCATGAAATGTTCAGATCACTTACAACTCAATAGATTCTACCTTCCTGTAACGTTTCAGCCTGATTGGACCTTGTTTTCACACAAATGGACCCAGAATGATGTGAAATTGTGCTTCGTGCAACATTATTCTGGGTGCCATTTACAAACCATAAGTGCTAATGACTCCATTCCTTTTTGTGGTTGTAGGGGCTGTTGATTGGAGTACACTAAAACAAGCTTGACTTCTCTAGGACATTCAGAAGCCAAGTTATAAGCCCACAAATGTGTAACTGGACTACTTCTTTAAATTGACACCAGATCCGGTGACCTTTGGGACATGGTTTGACCCCCTTAGGAAAGTGCTATCATCATGAAACGTTCAGATCACTTACAACTCAATAGATTCTACCTTCCTGTAACGTTTCAGCATGATTGGACCTTGTTTTCACACAAATGAACCCAGAATGATGTGAAATTGTGCTTCGTGCAACATAATTCTGGGTGCCATTTACAAACCATAAGTGCTAATGACTCCATTCCTTTTTGTGGTTGTAGGGGCTGTTTATTGGAGTACACTAAATTAAACCTGATCTCTCTAGGACATTCAGAAGCCAAGTTATAAGCCCACAAATGTGTAACTGGACTACTTCTTTAAATTGACACCAGATCCGGTGACCTTTGGGACATAGTTTGACCTCCTTAGGAAAGTGCTATCAGCATGAAACGTTCAGATCATTTACAACTCAATAGATTCTACCTTCCTGTAATGTTTCAGCCTGATTGGACCTTGTTTTCACACAAATGGACCCAGAATGATTTGAAATTGTGCTTCGTACAACATAATTCTGGATGCCATTTACAAACCATAAGTGCTAATGACTCCATTCCTTTTTGTGGTTGTAGGAGCTATTAATTGAAGTACTCTAAAACAAACCTGACCTCTCTAGGACATTCAGAAGAAAAGTTATAAGCCCACAAAAGTGTAACTGGACTACTTCTTTAAAGTGACACCAGGCCCGGTGACCTTTGGGACATGGTTTTACCCCCTATAGGAATGTGCGATCGTCATGAAACGTTCAGATCACTTACAACTCAATAGATTCTACCTTCTTGTAACGTTTCAGCCTGATTGGACCTTGTTTTCACACAAATGGACCCAGAATGATGTGAAATTGTGCTTCGTGCAACATAATTCTGGGTGCCATTTACAAACCATAAGTGCTAATGACTCCATTTCTTTTTGTGGTTGTAGGGGCTGTTGATTGGAGTACACTAAACCAAACCTGATCCCTCTAGGACATTCAGAAGCCAAGTTATAAGCCCACAAATGTGTAACTGGACTACTTCTTTAAATTGACACCAGATCTGGTGACATTTTGGGACATGGTTTGACCCCCTTAGGAAAGTGCTATCATCATGAAACGTTCAGATCACTTACAACTCAATAGATTCTACCTTCCTGTAACGTTTCAGCCTGATTGGACCTTGTTTTCACACAAATGAACCCAGAATGATGTGAAATTGTGCTTCGTGCAACATAATTCTGGGTGCCATTTACAAACCATAAGTGCTAATGTCTCCATTCCTTTTTGTGGTTGTAGGGGCTGTTGATTGGAGTACACTAAAACAAACCTGACCTCTCCAGGACATTCAGAAGCCAAGTTATAAGCCCACAAATGTGTAACTGGACTACTTCTTTAAAGTGACACCAGATCCGGTGACCTTTGGGACATGGTTTGACCCCCTATAGGAAAGTTCTATCATCATGAAACGTTCAGATCACTTACAACTCAATAGATTCTACCTTCCTGTAACGTTTCAGCCTGATTGGACCTTGTTTTCACACAAATGAACCCAGAATGATGTGAAATTGTGCTTCGTGCAAAATAATTCTGGGTGCCATTTAAAATCCATAAGTGCTAATGTCTCCATTCCTTTTTGTGGTTGTAGGGGCTGTTGATTGTAGTACACTAAAACAAACCTGATCGCTCTAGGACATTCAGAAGCCAAGTTATAAGCCCACAAATGTGTAACTGGACTACTTCTTTGAATTGACACCAGATCCGGTGACCTTTGGGACATGGTTTGACCCCCTTAGGAAAGTGCTATCATCATGAAACGTTCAGATCACTTACAACTCAATAGATTCTACCTTCCTGTAACGTTTCAGCCTGATTGGACCTTGTTTTCACACAAATGAACCCAGAATGATGTGAAATAATGCTTCGTGCAACATAATTCTGGGTGCCATTTAAAAACCATAAGTGCTAATGACTCCATTCATTTTTGTGGTTGTAGGGGCTGTTGATTGGAGTATACTAAAACAAACCTGATCTCTCTAGGACATTCAGAAGCCAAGTTATAAGCCCACAAATGTGTAACTGGACTACTTCTTTAAATTGACACCAGATCCGGTGACCTTTGGGACATGGTTTGACCCCCTTAGGAAGGTGCTATCATCATGAAACGTTCAGATCACTTACAACTCAATAGATTCTACCTTCCTGTAACGTTTCAGCCTGATTGGACCTTGTTTTCACACAAATGAACCCAGAATGATGTGAAATTGTGCTTCGTGCAACATAATTCTGGGTGCCATTTAAAAACCATAAGTGCTAATGACTCCGTTCCTTTTAGTGGTAATGGGGGCTGCTAATTGGAGTACTCTAAAACAAACCTGACCTCTCTAGGATATTCAGAAGCCAAGTTATAATCCCACAAAGGTGTAACAAGACTACTTCTTTAAAGTTACACCAGGCCCGGTGACCTTTGGGACAATGTTTGACCCCCAATAGGAATGTGCGATCATCATGAAACGTTCAGATCACTTACAACTCAATAGATTCTACCTTCTTGTAAAGTTTCAGCCTGATTGGACCTTGTTTTCACACAAATGGACCCAGAATGATGTGAAATTGTGCTTCGTGCAACATAATTCTGGGTGCCATTTAAAAACCATAAGTGCTAATGACTCCATTCCTTTTTGAGGTTGTAGGGGCTGTTGATTGGAGTACACTAAAACAAACCTGATCTCTCTAGGACATTCAGAAACCAAGTTATAAGCCCTCAAAGGTGTAATTGGACTACTTCTTTAAAGTGACACCAGGCCCGGTGACCTTTGGGACATGGTTTGACCCCCTATAGGAATGTGCGATCATCATGAAACGTTCAGTTCACTTACAACTCAATAGATTCTACCTTCTTGTAACGTTTCAGCCTGATTGGACCTTGTTTTCACACAAATGGACCCAGAATGATGTGAAATTGTGCTTCGTGCAACATAATCTTGGGTGCCATTTACAAACCATAAGTGCTAATGACTCCATTCCTTTTTTGTGGTTGTAGGGGCTGTTGATTGGAGTACATTAAAACAAACCTGATCTCTCTAGGACATTCAGAAGCCAAGTTATAAGCCCACAAATGTGTAACTGGACTACTTCTTTAAATTGACACCAGATCCGGTGACATTTGGGACATGGTTTGATCCCCTTAGGAAAGTACTATCATCATGAAACGTTCAGATAACTTACAACTCAATAGATTCTACCTTCCTGTAACGTTTCAGCTTGATTGGACCTTGTTTTCACACAAATGAACCCAGAATGATGTGAAATTGTGCTTCGTACCACATAATTCTGGGTGCCATTTAAAAACCACAAGTGCTAATGACTCCATTCCTTTTTGTGGTTGTAGGGGCTGTTGATTGGAGTATACTAAAACAAACCTGATCTCTCTAGGACATTCAGAAGCCAAGTTATAAACCCACAAATGTGTAACTGGACTACTTCTTTAAATTGACACCAGATCCGGTGACCTTTGGGACATGGTTTGACCCCCTTAGGAAAGTGCTATCATCATGAAACGTTCAGATCACTTACAACTCAATAGATTCTACCTTCCTGTAATGTTACAGCCTGATTGTACCTTGTTTTCACACAAATGAACCCAGAATGATGTGAAATTGTGCTTCGTGCAATTTAATTCTGGGTGCCATTTACAAACCATAAGTGCTAATGACTCCATTTCTTTTTGTGGTTGTAGGGGCTGTTGGTTGGAGTACATTAAAACAAACCTGATCTCTCTAGGACATTCAGAAGCCAAGTTATAAGCCCACAAATGTGTAACTGGACTACTTCTTTAAATTGACACCAGATGCGGTGACCTTTGGGACATAGTTTGACCCCCTATAGGAATGTGCTATCATCATGAAACGTTCAGATCACTTACAACTCAATAGATTCTACCTTCCTGTAACGTTTCAGCCTGATTGGACCTTGTTTTGACACAAATGGACCCAGAATGATGTGAAATTGTGCTTCGTGCAACATAATTCTGGGTGCCATTTACAAACCATAAGTGCTAATGACTCCATTCCTTTTTGTGGTTGTAGAGGCTGTTGATTGGAGTACACTAAAACAAACCTGGCCTCTTCAGGATATTCAGAAGCCAAGTTATTAGCTCACAAAGGTGTAACTGGACTACTTCTTTAAAGTGACACCAGGCCCGGTGACCTTTGGGACATGGTTTGACCCCCTATAGGAACGTGCGATCATCATGAAACGTTCAGATCACTTACAACTCAATAGATTCTACGTTCCTGTAACGTTTCAGCCTGATTGGACCTTGTCTTCACACAAATGGACCCAGAATGTTGTGAAATTGTGCTTCGTGCAGCATAATTCTGGGTGCCATTTACAAACCATAAGTGCTAATGACTCCATTCCTTTTTGTGGTTGTAGGGGCTGTTGATTGGAGTACACTAAAACAAACCTGATCTCTCTAGGACATTCAGAAGCCAAGTTATAAGCCCACAAATGTGTAACTGGACTACTTCTTTAAATTGACACCAGATCCGGTGACCTTTGGGACATGGTTTGATCCCCTTAGGAAAGTACTATCATCATGAAACGTTCAGATAACTTACAACTCAATAGATTCTACCTTCCTGTAACGTTTCAGCTTGATTGGACCTTGTTTTCACACAAATGAACCCAGAATGATGTGAAATTGTGCTTCGTACCACATAATTCTGGGTGCCATTTAAAAACCACAAGTGCTAATGACTCCATTCCTTTTTGTGGTTGTAGGGGCTGTTGATTGGAGTATACTAAAACAAACCTGATCTCTCTAGGACATTCAGAAGCCAAGTTATAAGCCCACAAATGTGTAACTGGACTACTTCTTTAAATTGACACAAGATCCGGTGACCTTTGGGACATGGTTTCACCCCCTTAGGAAAGTGCTATCATCATGAAACGTTCAGATCACTTACAACTCAATAGATTCTACCTTCCTGTAACGTTTCAGCCTGATTGTACCTTGTTTTCACACAAATGAACCCAGAATGATGTGAAATTGTGCTTCGTGCAACATAATTCTGGGTGCCATTTAAAAACCATAAGTGCTAATGACTCCATTCCTTTTTGTGGTTGTAGGGGCTGTTGATTGGAGTATACTAAAACAAACCTGATCTCTCTAGGACATTCAGAAACCAAGTTATAAGCCCTCAAAGGTGTAATTGGACGACTTCTTTAAAGTGACACCAGGCCCGGTGACCTTTGGGACATGGTTTGACCCCCTATAGGAATGTGCGATCATCATGAAACGTTCAGATCACTTACAACTCAATAGATTCTACCTTCTTCTAACGTTTCAGCCTGATTGTACCTTGTTTTCACACAAATGGACCCAGAATGATGTGAAATTGTGCTTCGTGCAATATAATTCTGGGTGCCATTTACAAACCATAAGTGCTAATGACTCCATTTCTTTTTGTGGTTGTAGGGGCTGTTGGTTGGAGTACATTAAAACAAACCTGATCTCTCTAGGACATTCAGAAGCCAAGTTATAAGCCCACAAATGTGTAACTGGACTACTTCTTTAAATTGACACCAGATCCGGTGACCTTTGGGACATAGTTTGACCCCCTATAGGAATGTGCTATCATCATGAAACGTTCAGATCACTTACAACTCAATAGATTCTACCTTCCTGTAACGTTTCAGCCTGATTGGACCTTGTTTTGACACAAATGGACCCAGAATTATGTGAAATTGTGCTTCGTGCAACATAATTCTGGGTGCCATTTACAAACCATAAGTGCTAATGACTCCATTCCTTTTTGTGGTTGTAGAGGCTGTTGATTGGAGTACGCTAAAACAAACCTGGCCTCTTTAGGATATTCAGAAGCCAAGTTATTAGCTCACAAAGGTGTAACTGGACTACTTCTTTAAAGTGACACCAGGCCCGGTGACCTTTGGGACATGGTTTGACCCCCTATAGGAATGTGCGATCATCATGAAACGTTCAGATCACTTACAACTCAATAGATTCTACGTTCCTGTAACGTTTCAGCCTGATTGGACCTTGTTTTCACACAAATGGACCCAGAATGTTGTGAAATTGTGCTTCGTGCAGCATAATTCTGGGTGCCATTTACAAACCATAAGTGCTAATGACTCCATTCCTTTTTGTGGTTGTAGGGGCTGTTGATTGGAGTACACTAAAACAAACCTGATCTCTCTAGGACATTCAGAAGCCAAGTTATAAGCCCACAAATGTGTAACTGGACTACTTCTGTAAATTGACACCAGATCCGGTGACCTTTGGGACATGGTTTGACCCGCTTAGGAAAGTGCTATCATCATGAAACGTTCAGATCACTTACAACTCAATAGATTCTACCTTCCTGTAACGTTTCAGCCTGATTGGACCTTGTTTTCACACAAATGAACCCAGAATGATGTGAAATTATTTTTCGTGCAACATAATTCTGGGTGCCTTTTAAAAACCATAAGTGCTAATGACTCCAGTCCTTTTTGTGGTTGTAGGGGCTGTTGATTGGAGTACACTAAAACAAACCTGACCTCTTTATGATATTCAGAAGCCAAGTTATAAGCCCACAAAGTTGTAACTGGACTACTTCTTTAAAGTGACACCAGGCCCGGTGACCTTTGGGACATGGTTTGACCCCCTATAGGAATGTGCGATCATCATGAAACGTTCAGATCACTTACAACTCAATAGATTCTACCTTCTTGTAACGTTTCAGCCTGATTGGACCTTGTTTTCACACAAATGGACCCAGATTGATGTGAAATTGTGCTTCGTGCAACATAATTCTGGGTGCCATTTAAAAACCATAAGTGCTAATGACTCCATTCCTTTTTGTAGTTGTAGGGGCTGTTGACTGGAGTACACTAAAACAAGCCTGACCTCTCTAGGACATTCAGAAGCCAAGTTATAAGCCCACAAACGTTGGTACTGGACTACTTCTTTAAATTGACACCAGATCCGGTGACCTTTGGGACATGGTTTGACCCCCTTAGGAAAGTGCTATCATCATGAAACGTTCAGATCACTTACAACTCAATAGATTCTACCTTCCTGTAACGTTTCAGCCTGATTGGACCTTGTTTTCACACAAATGAACCCAGAATTATGTGAAATTGTGCTTCGTGCAACATAATTCTGGGTGCCATTTAAAAACCATAAGTGCTAATGACTCCATTCCTTTTTGGGGTAATGGGGGCTGTTAACTGGAGTACTCTAAAACAAACCTGACCTCTTTAGGATATTCAGAAGCCAAGTTATAAGCCCACAAAGGTGTAACTGGACTACTTCTTTAAAGTGACACCAGGCCCGGTGACCTTTGGGACATGGTTTGACCCCCTATAGGAATGTGCGATCATCATGAAACGTTCAGATCACTTACAACTCAATAGATTCTACCTTCTTGTAACGTTTCAGCCTGATTGGACCTTGTTTTCACACAAATGGACCCAGAATGATGTGAAATTTTGCTTCGTGCAACATAATTCTGGGTGCCATTTACAAACCATAAGTGCTAATGACTCCATTCCTTTTTGTGGTTGTAGGGGCTGTTGATTGGAGTACACTAAAACAAGCCTGACCTCTCTAGGACATTCAGAAGCCAAGTTATAATCCCACAAAGGTGTAACTGGACTACTTCTTTAAATTGACACCAGATCCGGTGACCTTTGGGACATGGTTTCACCCCCTTAGGAAAGTGCTATCATCATGAAACGTTCAGATCACTTACAACTAAATAGATTCTACCTTCCTGTAACGTTTCAGCCTGATTGTACCTTGTTTTCACACAAATGAACCCAGAATGATGTGAAATTGTGATTTGTGCAACATAATTCTGGGTGCCATTTACAAACCATAAGTGCTAATGACTCCATTCCTTTTAGAGGTTGTAGGGGCTGTTTATTGGAGTACACTAAATTAAACCTGATCTCTCTAGGACATTCAGAAGCCAAGTTATAAGCCCACAAATGTGTAACTGGACTACTTCTTTAAATTGACACCAGATCCGGTGACCTTTGGGACATAGTTTGACCTCCTTAGGAAAGTGCTATCAGCATGAAACATTCAGATCACTTACAACTCAATAGATTCTACCTTCCTGTAACGTTTCAGCCTTATTGGACCTTGTTTTCACACAAATGGACCCAGAATGATTTGAAATTGTACTTCGTACAACTTAATTCTGGATGCCATTTACAAACCATAAGTGCTAATGACTCCATTCCTTTTTGTAGTTGTAGGGGCTGTTGACTGGAGTACAATAAAACAAGCCTGACCTCTCTAGGACATTCAGAAGCCAAGTTATAAGCCCACAAATGTTGCTACTGGACTACTTCTTTAAATTGACACCAGATCCGGTGACCTTTGGGACATGGTTTGACCCCCTTAGGAAAGTGCTATCATCATGAAACGTTCAGATCACTTACAACTCAATAGATTCTACCTTCCTGTAACGTTTCAGCCTGATTGGACCTTGTTTTCACACAAATGAACCCAGAATGATGTGAAATTTGCTTCGTGCAACATAATTCTGGGTGCCATTTACAAACCATAAGTGCTAATGACTCCATTCCTTTTTGTGGTTGTAGGGGCTGTTGATTGGAGTACACTTAAACAAACCTGATCACTCTAGGACATTCAGAAGCCAAGTTATAAGCCCACAAATGTGTAACTGGACTACTTCTTTAAATTGACACCAGATCCGGTGACCTTTGGGACATGATTTGACCCCCTTAGGAAAGTGCTATCATCATGAAACGTTCAGATCACTTACAACTCAATAGATTCTACCTTCCTGTAACGTTTCAGCCTGATTGGACCTTGTTTTCACACAAATGAACCCAGAATGATGTGAAATTAGGCTTCGTGCAACATAATTCTGGGTGCCATTTACAAACCATAAGTGCTAATGACTCCATTCCTTTTTGTGGTTGTAGGGGCTGTTGATTGGAGTATACTAAAACAAACCTGATCTCTCTAGGACATTCAGAAGCCAAGTTATAAGCCCACAAATGTGTAACTGGACTACTTCTTTAAATTGACACCAGATCCGGTGACCTTTGGGACATGGTTTGACCCCCTATAGGAATGTGCTATCATCATGAAACGTTCAGATCACTTACAACTCAATAGAATATACCTTCCTGTAATGTTTCAGCCTGATTGGACCTTGTTTTCACACAAATGAACCCAGAATGATGTGAAATTGTGCTTCGTGCAACATAATTCTGGGTGCCATTTACAAACCATAAGTGCTAATGACTCCATTCCTTTTTGTGGTTGTAGGGGCTGTTCATTGGAGTACACTTAAACAAACCTGATCGCTCTAGGACATTCAGAAGCCAAGTTATAAGCCCACAAATGTGTAACTGGACTACTTCTTTAAATTGACACCAGATCCGGTGACCTTTGGGACATGATTTGACCCCCTTAGGAAAGTGCTATCATCATGAAACGTTCAGATCACTTACAACTCAATAGATTCTACCTTCCTGTAACGTTTCAGCCTGATTGGACCTTGTTTTCACACAAATGAACCCAGAATGATGTGAAATTGTGCTTCGTGCAACATAATTCTGGGTGCCATTTACAAACCATAAGTGCTAATGACTCCATTCCTTTTTGTGGTTGTAGGGGCTGTTGATTGGAGTATACTAAAACAAACCTGATCTCTCTAGGACATTCAGAAGCCAAGTTATAAGCCCACAAATGTGTAACTGGACTACTTCTTTAAATTGACACCAGATCCGGTGACCTTTGGGACATGGTTTGACCCCCTATAGGAATGTGCTATCATCATGAAACGTTCAGATCACTTACAACTCAATAGAATATACCTTCCTGTAACGTTTCAGCCTGATTGGACCTTGTTTTCACACAAATGGACCCAGAATGATGTGAAATTGTGCTTCGTGCAACATAATTCTGGGTGCCATTTACAAACCATAAGTGCTAATGACTCCATTCCTTTTTGTGGTTGTAGAGGCTGTCTATTGGAGTACACTAAAACAAACCTGACCTCTTTAGGATATTCAGAAGCCAAGTTATTAGCTCACAAAGGTGTAACTGGACTACTTCTTTAAAGTGACACCAGGCCCGGTGACCTTTGGGTCATGGTTTGACCCCCTATAGGAATGTGCGATCATCATGAAACGTTCAGATAACTTACAACTCAATAGATTCTACCTTCTTGTAACGTTTCAGCCTGATTGGACCTTGTTTTCACACAAATGGACCCAGAATGTTGTGAAATTGTGCTTCGTGCAGCATAAATCTGGGTGCCATTTACAAACCATAAGTGCTAATGACTCCATTCCTTTTTGTGGTTGTAGGGGCTGATGATTGGAGTACACTAAAACAAACCTGATCTCTCTAGGACATTCAGAAGCCAAGTTATAAGCCCACAAATGTGTAACTGGACTACTTCTTTAAATTGACACCAGATCCGGTGACCTTTGGGACATGGTTTGAGCCCCTTAGGAAAGTGCTATCATCATGAAACGTTCAGATCACTTACAACTCAATAGATTCTACCTTCCTGTAACGTTTCAGCCTGATTGGACCTTGTTTTCACACAAATGAACCCAGAATGATGTGAAATTGTGCTTCGTGCAACATAATTCTGGGTGCCATTTAAAAACCATAAGTGCTAATGACTCCATTACGTTTTGGGGTAATGGGGGCTGTTAACTGAAGTACACTAAAACAAGCCTGACCTCTCTAGGACATTCAGAAGCCAAGTTATAAGCCCACAAATGTTGGTACTGGACTACGTCTTTAAATTGACACCAGATCCGGTGACCTTTGGGACATGGTTTGACCCCCTTAGGAAAGTGCTATCATCATGAAACGTTCAGATAACTTACAACTCAATAGATTCTACCTTCCTGTAACGTTTCAGCCTGATTGGACCTAGTTTTCACACAAATGAACCCAGAATGATGTGAAATTGTGCTTCGTGCAACATAAATCTGGGTGCCATTTACAAACCATAAGTGCTAATGACTCCATTCCTTTTTGTGGTTGTAGGGGCTGTTGATTGGAGTATACTAAAACAAACCTGATCTCTCTAGGACATTCAGAAGCCAAGTTATAAGCCCACAAATGTGTAACTGGACTACTTCTTTAAATTGACACCAGATCCGGTGACCTTTGGGACATGGTTTGACCCCCTATAGGAATGTGCTATCATCATGAAACGTTCAGATCACTTACAACTCAATAGAATATACCTTCCTGTAACGTTTCAGCCTGATTGGACCTTGTTTTCACACAAATGGACCCAGAATGATGTGAAATTGTGCTTCGTGCAACATAATTCTGGGTGCCATTTACAAACCATAAGTGCTAATGACTCCATTCCTTTTTGTGGTTGTAGAGGCTGTCTATTGGAGTACACTAAAACAAACCTGACCTCTTTAGGATATTCAGAAGCCAAGTTATTAGCTCACAAAGGTGTAACTGGACTACTTCTTTAAAGTGACACCAAGCCCGGTGAACTTTGGGTCATGGTTTGACCCCCTATAGGAATGTGCGATCATCATGAAACGTTCAGATCTCTTACAACTCAATAGATTCTACCTTCTGGTAACGTTTCAGCCTGATTGGACCTTGTTTTCACACAAATGGACCCAGAATGTTGTGAAATTGTGCTTCGTGCAGCATAATTCTGGGTGCCATTTACAAACCATAAGTGCTAATGACCCCATTCCTTTTTGTGGTTGTAGGGGCTGTTGATTGGAGTACACTAAAACAAACCTGATCTCTCTAGGACATTCAGAAGCCAAGTTATAAGCCCACAAATGTGTAACTGGACTACTTCTTTAAATTGACACCAGATCCGGTGACCTTTGGGACATGGTTTGACCCCCTTAGGAAAGTGCTATCATCATGAAACGTTCAGATCACTTACAACTCAATAGATTCTACCTTCCTGTAACGTTTCAGCCTGATTGGACCTTGTTTTCACACAAATGAACCCAGAATGATGTGAAATTGTGCTTCGTGCAACATAATTCTGGGTGCCATTTACAAACCATAAGTGCTAATGACTCCATTCCTTTTTGTGGTTGTAGGGGCTGTTGATTGGAGTATATTAAAACAAACCTGATCTCTCTAGGACATTCAGAAGCCAAGTTATAAGCCCACAAATGTGTAACTGGACTACTTCTTTAAATTGACACCAGATCCGGTGACCTTTGGGACATGGTTTGACCCCCTATAGGAATGTGCTATCATCATGAAACGTTCAGATCACTTACAACTCAATAGAATATACCTTCCTGTAACGTTTCAGCCTGATTGGACCTTGTTTTCACACAAATGAACCCAGAATGATGTGAAATTGTGCTTTGTGCAACATAATTCTGGGTGCCATTTAAAAACCATAAGTGGTAATGACTCCATTCCTTTTTGTGGTTGTAGGCGCTGTTGATTGGAGTACACTAAAACAAACCTGATCTCTCTAGGACATTCAGAAGCCAAGTTATAAGCCCACAAATGTGTAACTGGACTACTTCTTTAAATTGACACCAGATCCGGTGACCTTTGGGACATGGTTTGACCCCCTTAGGAAAGTGCTATCATCATGAAACGTTCAGATCACTTACAACTCAATAGATTCTACCTTCCTGTAACGTTTCAGCCTGACTGGACCTTGTTTTCACACAAATGGACCCAGAATGAAGTGAAATTGTGCTTCGTGCAACATAATTCTGGGTGCCATTTACAAACCAAAAAAGCTAATGACTCCATTCCTTTTTGTGGTTGTAGAGGCTGTCTATTGGAGTACACTAAAACAAACCTGACCTCTTTAGGATATTCAGAAGCCAAGTTATTAGCTCACAAAGGTGTAACTGGACTACTTCTTTAAAGTGACACCAGGCCCGGTGACCTTTGGGTCATGGTTTGACCCCCTATAGGAATGTGCGATCATCATGAAACGTTCAGATAACTTACAACTCAATAGATTCTACCTTCCTGTAACGTTTCAGCCTGATTGGACCTTGTTTTCACACAAATGAACCCAGAATGATGTGAAATTGTGCTTCGTGCAACATAATTCTGGGTGCCATTTAAAAACCATAAGTGCTAATGACTCCATTACGTTTTGGGGTAATGGGGGCTGTTAACTGGAGTACACTAAAACAAGCCTGACCTCTCTAGGACATTCAGAAGCCAAGTTATAAGCCCACAAATGTTGGTACTGGACTACGTCTTTAAATTGACACCAGATCCGGTGACCTTTGGGACATGGTTTGACCCCCTTAGGAAAGTGCTATCATCATGAAACGTTCAGATCACTTACAGCTCAATAGATTCTACCTTCCTGTAACGTTTCAGCCTGATTGGACCTAGTTTTCACACAAATGAACCCAGAATGATGTGAAATTGTGCTTCGTGCAACATAAATCTGGGTGCCATTTACAAACCATAAGTGCTAATGACTCCATTCCTTTTTGTGGTTGTAGGGGCTGTTGATTGGAGTATACTAAAACAAACCTGATCTCTCTAGGACATTCAGAAGCCAAGTTATAAGCCCACAAATGTGTAACTGGACTACTTCTTTAAATTGACACCAGATCCGGTGACCTTTGGGACATGGTTTGACCCCCTATAGGAATGTGCTATCATCATGAAACGTTCAGATCACTTACAACTCAATAGAATATACCTTCCTGTAACGTTTCAGCCTGATTGGACCTTGTTTTCACACAAATGGACCCAGAATGATGTGAAATTGTGCTTCGTGCAACATATTTCTGGGTGCCATTTACAAACCATAAGTGCTAATGACTCCATTCCTTTTTGTGGTTGTAGAGGCTGTCTATTGGAGTACACTAAAACAAACCTGACCTCTTTAGGATATTCAGAAGCCAAGTTATTAGCTCACAAAGGTGTAACTGGACTACTTCTTTAAAGTGACACCAAGCCCGGTGACCTTTGGGTCATGGTTTGACCCCCTATAGGAATGTGCGATCATCATGAAACGTTCAGATCACTTACAACTCAATAGATTCTACCTTCTTGTAACGTTTCAGCCTGATTGGACCATGTTTTCACACAAATGGACCCAGAATGTTGTGAAATTGTGCTTCGTGCAGCATAATTCTGGGTGCCATTTACAAACCATAAGTGCTAATGACCCCATTCCTTTTTGTGGTTGTAGGGGCTGTTGATTGGAGTACACTAAAACAAACCTGATCTCTCTAGGACATTCAGAAGCCAAGTTATAAGCCCACAAATGTGTAACTGGACTACTTCTTTAAATTGACACCAGATCCGGTGACCTTTGGGACATGGTTTGACCCCCTTAGGAAAGTGCTATCATCATGAAACGTTCAGATCACTTACAACTCAATAGATTCTACCTTCCTGTAACGTTTCAGCCTGATTGGACCTTGTTTTCACACAAATGAACCCAGAATGATGTGAAATTGTGCTTCGTGCAACATAATTCTGGGTGCCATTTACAAACCATAAGTGCTAATGACTCCATTCCTTTTTGTGGTTGTAGGGGCTGTTGATTGGAGTATACTAAAACAAACCTGATCTCTCTAGGACATTCAGAAGCCAAGTTATAAGCCCACAAATGTGTAACTGGACTACTTCTTTAAATTGACACCAGATCCGGTGACCTTTGGGACATGGTTTGACCCCCTTAGGAAAGTGCTATCATCATGAAACGTTCAGATCACTTACAACTCAATAGATTCTACCTTCCTGTAACGTTTCAGCCTGACTGGACCTTGTTTTCACACAAATGGACCCAGAATGAAGTGAAATTGTGCTTCGTGCAACATAATTCTGGGTGCCATTTACAAACCAAAAAAGCTAATGACTCCATTCCTTTTTGTGGTTGTAGGGGCTGTTGATTGGAGTACACTAAAACAAACCTAACCTCTCTAGGACATTCAGAAGCCAAGTTATAAGCCCACAAAGGTGTAACTGGACTACTTCTTTAAAGTCACACCAGGCCCGGTGACCTTTGGGACATGGTATTACCCCCTATAGGAATGTGCGATCATCTTGAAACGTTCAGATAACTTACAGCTCAATAGATTCTACCTTCATGTAGCGTTTCAGCCTGATTGGACCTTGTTTTCACACAAATGAACCCAGAATGATGTGAAATTGTGCTTCGTGCAACAGAATTCTGGGTGCCATTTAAAAACCATAAGGGCTAATGACTCCATTCCTTTTTGTGGTTGTAGGGGCTGTTGATTGGAGTACACTAAAACAAACCTGATCTCTCTAGGACATTCAGAAGCCAAGTTATAAGCCCACAAATGTGTAACTGGACTACTTATTTAAATTGACACCAGATCCGGTGACCTTTGGGACATGGTTTGACCCCCTTAGGAAAGTGCTATCATCATGAAACGTTCAGATCACTTACAACTCAGTAGATTCTACCTTCCTGTAACGTTTCAGCCTGATTGGACCTTGTTTTCACACAAATGAACCCAGAATGATGTGAAATTGTGCTTCGTGCAACATAATTCTGGGTGCCATTTACAAACCATAAGTGCTAATGTCTCCATTCCTTTTTGTGGTTGTAGGGGCTGTTGATTGGAGTACACTAAAACAAACCTGATCGCTCTAGGACATTCAGAAGCCAAGTTATAAGCCCACTAATGTGTAACTGGACTACTTCTTTAAATTGACACCAGATCCGGTGACCTTTGGGACATGGTTTGACCCCCTTAGGAAAGTGCTATCATCATGAAACGTTCAGATCACTTACAACTCAATAGATTCTACCTTCCTGTAACGTTTCAGCCTGAATGGACCTTGTTTTCACACAAATGAACCCAGAATGATGTGAAATTGTGCTTCGTGCAACATAATTCTGGGTGCCATTTACAAACCATAAGTGCTAATGTCTCCATTCCTTTTTGTGGTTGTAGGGGCTGTTGATTGGAGTACACTAAAACAAACCTGACCTCTCCAGGACATTCAGAAGCCAAGTTATAAGCCCACAAATGTGTAACTGGACTACTTCTTTAAAGTGACACCAGATCCGGTGACCTTTGGGACATGGTTTGACCCCCTATAGGAAAGTTCTATCATCATGAAACGTTCAGATCACTTACAACTCAATAGATTCTACCTTCCTGTAACGTTTCAGTCTGATTGGACCTTGTTTTCACACAAATGAACCCAGAATGATGTGAAATTGTGCTTCGTGCAACATAATTCTGGGTGCCATTTAAAAACCATAAGTGCTAATGTCTCCATTCCTTTTTGTGGTTGTAGGGGCTGTTGATTGTAGTACACTAAAACAAACCTGATCGCTCTAGGACATTCAGAAGCCAAGTTATAAGCCCACAAATGTGTAACTGGACTACTTCTTTAAATTGACACCAGATCCGGTGACCTTTGGGACATGGTTTGACCCCCTTAGGAAAGTGCTATCATCATGAAACGTTCAGATCACTTACAACTCAATAGATTCTACCTTCCTGTAACGTTTCAGCCTGATTGGACCTTGTTTTCACACAAATGAACCCAGAATGATGTGAAATAATGCTTCGTGCATCATAATTCTGGGTGCCATTTAAAAACCATAAGTGCTAATGACTCCATTCATTTTTGTGGTTGTAGGGGCTGTTGATTGGAGTATACTAAAACAAACCTGATCTCTCTAGGACATTCAGAAGCCAAGTTATGAGCCCACAAATGTGTAACTGGACTACTTCTTTAAATTGACACCAGATCCGGTGACCTTTGGAACATGGTTTGACCCCCTTAGGAAGGTGCTATCATCATGAAACGTTCAGATCACTTACAACTCAATAGATTCTACCTTCCTGTAACGTTTCAGCCTGATTGGACCTTGTTTTCACACAAATGAACCCAGAATGATTTGAAATTGTGCTTCGTGCAACATAATTCTGGGTGCCATTTAAAAACCATAAGTGCTAATGACTCCGTTCCTTTTAGTGGTAATGGGGGCTGCTAACTGGAGTACTCTAAAACAAACCTGACCTCTCTAGGATATTCAGAAGCCAAGTTATAATCCCACAAAGGTGTAACAAGACTACTTCTTTAAAGTTACACCAGGCCCGGTGACCTTTGGGACAATGTTTGACCCCCAATAGGAATGTGCGATCATCATGAAACGTTCAGATCACTTACAACTCAATAGATTCTACCTTCTTGTAACGTTTCAGCCTGATTGTACCTTGTTTTCACACAAATGGACCCAGAATGATGTGAAATTGTGCTTCGTGCAATATAATTCTGGGTGCCATTTACAAACCATAAGTGCTAATGACTCCATTTCTTTTTGTGGTTGTAGGGGCTGTTGGTTGGAGTACATTAAAAAAAACCTGATCTCTCTAGGACATTCAGAAGCCAAGTTATAAGCCCACAAATGTGTAACTGGACTACTTCTTTAAATTGACACCAGATCCGGTGACCTTTGGGACATAGTTTGACCCCCTATAGGAATGTGCGATCATCATGAAACGTTCAGATCACTTCCAACTCAATAGATTCTACCTTCCTGTAACGTTTCAGCCTGACTGGACCTTGTTTTGACACAAATGGACCCAGAATGATGTGAAATTGTGCTTCGTGCAACATAATTCTGGGTGCCATTTACAAACCATAAGTGCTAATGACTCCATTCCTTTTTGTGGTTGTAGAGGCTGTTGATTGGAGTACGCTAAAACACACCTGGCCTCTTTAGGATATTCAGAAGCCAAGTTATTAGCTCACAAAGGTGTAACTGGACTACTTATTTAAAGTGACACCAGGCCCGGTGACCTTTGGGACATGGTTTGACCCCCTATAGGAACATGCGATCATCATGAAACGTTCAGATCACTTACAACTCAATAGATTCTACGTTCCTGTAATGTTTCAGCCTGATTGGACCTTGTTTTCACACAAATGGACCCAGAATGTTGTGAAATTGTGCTTCGTGCAGCATAATTCTGGGTGCCATTTACAAACCATAAGTGCTAATGACTCCATTCCTTTTTGTGGTTGTAGGGGCTGTTGATTGGAGTACACTAAAACAAACCTGATCTCTCTAGGACATTCAGAAGCCAAGTTATAAGCCCACAAATGTGTAACTGGACTACTTCTTTAAATTGACACCAGATCCGGTGACCTTTGGGACATGGTTTGACCCGCTTAGGAAAGTGCTATCATCATGAAACGTTCAGATCACTTACAACTCAATAGATTCTACATTCCTGTAACGTTTCAGCCTGATTGGACCTTGTTTTCACACAAATGAACCCAGAATGATGTGAAATTGTTTTTTGTGCAACATAATTCTGGGTGCCTTTTAAAAACCATAAGTGCTAATGACTCCAGTCCTTTTTGTGGTTGTAGGGGCTGTTGATTGGAGTACACTAAAACAAACCTGACCTCTTTAGGATATTCAGAAGCCAAGTTATTAGCTCACAAAGTTGTAACTGGACTACTTCTTTAAAGTGACACCAGGCCCGGTGACCTTTGGGACATGGTTTGACCCCCTATAGGAATGTGCAATCATCATGAAATGTTCAGATCACTTACAACTCAGTAGATTCTACCTTCTTGTAACGTTTCAGCCTGATTGGACCTTGTTTTCACACAAATGGACCCAGAATGATGTGAAATTATGCTTCGTGCAACATAATTCTGGGTGCCATTTAAAAACCATAAGTGCTAATGACTCCATTCCTTTTTGTAGTTGTAGGCAGGGACGAAATTTTGATTTCAGAAGTGGGGGGGACACAGCAGGCTTGTGCGGATTTGGGGTGGGGGGTGTTATGTAAAGACCCCTTGACACGTCACGTGCCCATCTCAATAATTTTTCCATCCTTATTGAAGTGCAGTTTTGACTGTTGACAATGGATAGGCCATTGTATTTATTGTTTTGGGTCTTTTTTTATTGTTTTTGGTGCAACATTTTCTAACAGGGAGTTAGATTCCTTTTTTATTTAATTTTTGTTTGTTATTTTTATTCATTTAGAAGTTCTGGTTCTGGACATTTCAATGTTAAATGAAGGTTCATTTGTTGCATTTTAAAGGGTGTACTTGCATTATTATGATATATTAACATTATATTAGTGGTTATTTTGGTCTAGATAATGTTGACAATGATATCGTTTATCATCAACAATTTGTTGGACAAAATATCGTCCATCAAAATGTGTTACTTTCCCAGGCCTAGTCAAAAGTATAAAAATTATTTATACATAAACGGTCCCTCCTGAGATCTGGCCGTTTGTTCATTTGCTGTGTTAGAGGACATGCTGAACTAATGTTTTACACATGATCATCACCCTAACATTTGAGTGTATAAAAACTTATTAAATACGTTTTTCCCTTAAAAGTGTTTAAACAGTTGTTGCATTTCAACACACAAAAAAAAATGGAAAAAATAAGATAAATCTAATGAAAAGTGTACATCTTTGACATTAAGCTTAAAAAATCTGTTGACGATGATGATACTGTTCATTTTTCAGAGCTTTTTAATGTGAAAATATACATTGCAATAGATAAGTTTACAATAAAGTTAAATGATAAAAGTTTTGAAGTTACACTTCTACTACTACTACTACTAGTAATAATAATTATGATAATAATAATAATAATAATTATAATAATACGAATAAATTGTGTCTGAGGAGTCAGTTATGTGGAGGAGATGAGTTTGTAAAAGTTAGTTTTGAGTATGTTTGTGAAGGAGGAGGTGAGTCTGAGCTTAATGCAGGTCTGTCACATGTTCCAACTTACGTTTTGACTTTGAAAGAAGTCTCTTATATCCACTTTTCGTTTTCTTGACATGCTTCCTCCTGGCTGTGCCTAACTACCAAAGACTCACAAATGAACACTTATTCAAATGTTATGTAATGGAAGCTGAGCTGAGCTCTGATATTACACAGCGTCTAGTTGACGATGTGACTCAGTACCGGTGTTCCCTAGCGGCTCCAAACTAGCAAAACAACGTGAGCACGTTCTGACTGTTTCCAACTTGAGTGACAGCAGCAACAGCCAATAATACGTTAGCAAGTATCAGCAGAGCCAATAGATTAGCTTTTGGGCGGGTCTAATAGTAAACCGGTTTCCGTTTCGGTCCTAGTGCTCAACCAAATCCATTTAATGGAGCGTAACATTGTTTTCGGACGGAAAAAAGTGCAAGGGACCAAAACTGCCTTTTGAAAAAGTGGGGGGGACATGTCCCACCCGTCCCCCCCCAAAATTACGTCCCAGGTTGTAGGGGCTGTTGACTGGAGTACACTAAAACAAGCCTGACCTCTCTAGGACATTCAGAAGCCAAGTTATGAGCCCACAAATGTTGGTACTGGACTACTTCTTTAAATTGACACCAGATCCGGTGACCTTTGGGACATGGTTTGACCCCCTTAGGAAAGTGCTATCAGCATGAAACATTCAGATCACTTACAACTCAATAGATTCTACCTTCCTGTAACGTTTCAGCCTGATTGGACCTTGTTTTCACACAAATGAACCCAGAATTATGTGAAATTGTGCTTCGTGCAACATAATTCTGGGTGCCATTTAAAAACCATAAGTGCTAATGACTCCATTCCTTTTTGGGGTAATGGGGGCTGTTAACTGGAGTACTCTAAAACAAACCTGACCTCTTTAGGATATTCAGAAGCCAAGTTATAAGCCCACAAAGGTGTAACTGGACTACTTCTTTAAAGTGACACCAGGCTCGGTGACCTTTGGGACATGGTTATACCCCCTATAGGAATGTGCGATCATCATGAAACGTTCAGATCACTTACAACTCAATAGATTCTACCTTCTTGTAACGTTTCAGCCTGATTGGACCTTGTTTTCACACAAATGGACCCAGAATGATGTGAAATTGTGCTTCGTGCAACATAATTCTGGGTGCCATTTACAAACCATAAGTGCTAATGACTCCATTCCTTTTTGTGGTTGTAGGGGCTGTTGATTGGAGTACACTAAAACAAGCCTGACCTCTCTAGGACATTCAGAAGCCAAGTTATAAGCCCACAAATGTGTAACTGGACTACTTCTTTAAATTGACACCAGATCCGGTGACCTTTGGGACATGGTTTGACCCCCTTAGGAAAGTGCTATCATCATGAAACGTTCAGATCACTTACAACTAAATAGATTCTACCTTCCTGTAACGTTTCAGCCTGATTGGACCTTGTTTTCACACAAATGAACCCAGAATGATGTGAAATTGTGCTTCGTGCAACATAATTCTGGGTGCCATTTACAAACCATAAGTGCTAATGACTCCATTCCTTTTTGTGGTTGTAGGGGCTGTTTATTGGAGTACACTAAATTAAACCTGATCTCTCTAGGACATTCAGAAGCCAAGTTATAAGCCCACAAATGTGTAACTGGACTACTTCTTTAAATTGACACCAGATCCGGTGACCTTTGGGACATAGTTTGACCTCCTTAGGAAAGTGCTATCAGCATGAAACATTCAGATCACTTACAACTCAATAGATTCTACCTTCCTGTAACGTTTCAGCCTTATTGGACCTTGTTTTCACACAAATGGACCCAGAATGATTTGAAATTGTGCTTCGTACAACTTAATTCTGGATGCCATTTACAAACCATAAGTGCTAATGACTCCATTCCTTTTTGTAGTTGTAGGGGCTGTTGACTGGAGTACACTAAAACAAGCCTGACCTCTCTAGGACATTCAGAAGCCAAGTTATAAGCCCACAAATGTTGGTACTGGACTACTTCTTTAAATTGACACCAGATCCGGTGACCTTTGGGACATGGTTTGACCCCCTTAGGAAAGTGCTATCATCATGAAACGTTCAGATCACTTACAACTCAATAGATTCTACCTTCCTGTAACGTTTCAGCCTGATTGGACCTTGTTTTCACACAAATGAACCCAGAATGATGTGAAATTGTGCTTCGTGCAACATAATTCTGGGTGCCATTTACAAACCATAAGTGCTAATGACTCCATTCCTTTTTGTGGTTGTAGGGGCTGTTGATTGGAGTACACTTAAACAAACCTGATCGCTCTAGGACATTCAGAAGCCAAGTTATAAGCCCACAAATGTGTAACTGGACTACTTTTTTAAATTGACACCAGATCCGGTGACCTTTGGGACATGATTTGACCCCCTTAGGAAAGTGCTATCATCATGAAACGTTCAGATCACTTACAACTCAATAGATTCTACCTTCCTGTAACGTTTCAGCCTGATTGGACCTTGTTTTCACACAAATGAACCCAGAATGATGTGAAATTGTGCTTCGTGCAACATAATTCTGGGTGCCATTTACAAACCATAAGTGCTAATGACTCCATTCCTTTTTGTGGTTGTAGGGGCTGTTGATTGGAGTATACTAAAACAAACCTGATCTCTCTATGACATTCAGAAGCCAAGTTATAAGCCCACAAATGTGTAACTGGACTACTTCTTTAAATTGACACCAGATCCGGTGACCTTTGGGACATTGTTTGACCCCCTATAGGAATGTGCTATCATCATGAAACGTTCAGATCACTTACAACTCAATAGAATATACCTTCCTGTGACGTTTCAGCCTGATTGGACCTTGTTTTCACACAAATGAACCCAGAATGATGTGAAATTGTGCTTCGTGCAACATAATTCTGGGTGCCATTTACAAACCATAAGTGCTAATGACTCCATTCCTTTTTGTGGTTGTACGGGCTGTTGATTGGAGTACAGTTAAACAAACCTGATCGCTCTAGGACATTCAGAAGCCAAGTTATAAGCCCACAAATGTGTAACTGGACTACTTCTTTAAATTGACACCAGATCCGGTGACCTTTGGGACATGATTTGACCCCCTTAGGAAAGTGCTATCATCATGAAACGTTCAGATCACTTCCAACTCAATAGATTCTACCTTCCTGTAACGTTTCAGCCTGATTGGACCTTGTTTTCACACAAATGAACCCAGAATGATGTGAAATTGTGCTTCGTGAAACATAATTCTGGGTGCCATTTACAAACCATAAGTGCTAATGACTCCATTCCTTTTTGTGGTTGTAGGGGCTGTTGATTGGAGTATACTAAAACAAACCTGATCTCTCTAGGACATTCAGAAGCCAAGTTATAAGCCCACAAATGTGTAACTGGACTACTTCTTTAAATTGACACCAGATCCGGTGACCTTTGGGACATGGTTTGACCCCCTATAGGAATGTGCTATCATCATGAAACGTTCAGATCACTTACAACTCAATAGAATATACCTTCCTGTAACGTTTCAGCCTGATTGGACCTTGTTTTCACACAAATGGACCCAGAATGATGTGAAATTGTGCTTCGTGCAACATAATTCTGGGTGCCATTTACAAACCATAAGTGCTAATGACTCCATTCCTTTTTGTGGTTGTAGAGGCTGTCTATTGGAGTACACTAAAACAAACCTGACCTCTTTAGGATATTCAGAAGCCAAGTTATTAGCTCACAAAGGTGTAACTGGACTACTTCTTTAAAGTGACACCAGGCCCGGTGACCTTTGGGTCATGGTTTGACCCCCTATAGGAATGTGCGATCATCATGAAACGTTCAGATAACTTACAACTCAATAGATTCTACCTTCTTGTAACGTTTCAGCATGATTGGACCTTGTTTTCACACAAATGGACCCAGAATGTTGTGAAATTGTGCTTCGTGCAGCATAATTCTGGGTGCCATTTACAAACCATAAGTGCTAATGACTCCATTCCTTTTTGTGGTTGTAGGGGCTGATGATTGGAGTACACTAAAACAAACCTGATCTCTCTAGGACATTCAGAAGCCAAGTTATAAGCCCACAAATGTGTAACTGGACTACTTCTTTAAATTGACACCAGATCCGGTGACCTTTGGGACATGGTTTGACCCCCTTAGGAAAGTGCTATCATCATGAAACGTTCAGATCACTTACAACTCAATAGATTCTACCTTCCTGTAACGTTTCAGCCTGATTGGACCTTGATTTCACACAAATGAACCCAGAATGATGTGAAATTGTGCTTCGTGCAACATAATTCTGGGTGACATTGAAAAACCATAAGTGCTAATGACTCCATTACGTTTTGGGGTAATGGGGGCTGTTAACTGGAGTACACTAAAACAAGCCTGACCTCTCTAGGACATTCAGAAGCCAAGTTATAAGCCCACAAATGTTGGTACTGGACTACGTCTTTACATTGACACCAGATCCGGTGACATTTGGGACATGGTTTGACCCCCTTAGGAAAGTGCTATCATCATGAAACGTTCAGATCACTTACAACTCAATAGATTCTACCTTCCTGTAACGTTTCAGCCTGATTGGACCTAGTTTTCACACAAATGAACCCAGAATGATGTGAAATTGTGCTTCGTGCAACATAAATCTGGGTGCCATTTACAAACCATAAGTGCTAATGACTCCATTCCTTTTTGTGGTTGTAGGGGCTGTTGATTGGAGTATACTAAAACAAACCTGATCTCTCTAGGACATTCAGAAGCCAAGTTATAAGCCCACAAATGTGTAACTGGACTACTTCTTTAAATTGACACCAGATCCGGTGACCTTTGGGACATGGTTTGACCCCCTATAGGAATGTGCTATCATCATGAAACGTTCAGATCACTTACAACTCAATAGAATATACCTTCCTGTAACGTTTTAGCCTGATTGGACCTTGTTTTCACACAAATGGACCCAGAATGATGTGAAATTGTGCTTCGTGCAACATAATTCTGGGTGCCATTTACAAACCATAAGTGCTAATGACTCCATTCCTTTTTGTGGTTGTAGAGGCTGTCTATTGGAGTACACTAAAACAAACCTGACCTCTTTAGGATATTCAGAAGCCAAGTTATTAGCTCACAAAGGTGTAACTGGACTACTTCTTTAAAGTGACACCAGGCCCGGTGACCTTTGGGTCATGGTTTGACCCCCTATAGGAATGTGCGATCATCATGAAACGTTCAGATCTCTTACAACTCAATAGATTCTACCTTCCTGTAACGTTTCAGCCTGATTGGACCTTGTTTTCACACAAATGAACCCAGAATGATGTGAAATTGTGCTTCGTGCAACATAATTCTGGGTGCCATTGAAAAACCATAAGTGCTAATGACTCCATTACGTTTTGGGGTAATGGGGGCTGTTAACTGGAGTACACTAAAACAAGCCTGACCTCTCTAGGACATTCAGAAGCCAAGTTATAAGCCCACAAATGTTGGTACTGGACTACGTCTTTAAATTGACACCAGATCCGGTGACATTTGGGACATGGTTTGACCCCCTTAGGAAAGTGCTATCATCATGAAACGTTCAGATCACTTACAACTCAATAGATTCTACCTTCCTGTAACGTTTCAGCCTGATTGGACCTAGTTTTCACACAAATGAACCCAGAATGATGTGAAATTGTGCTTCGTGCAACATAAATCTGGGTGCCATTTACAAACCATAAGTGCTAATGACTCCATTCCTTTTTGTGGTTGTAGGGGCTGTTGATTGGAGTATACTAAAACAAACCTGATCTCTCTAGGACATTCAGAAGCCAAGTTATAAGCCCACAAATGTGTAACTGGACTACTTCTTTAAATTGACACCAGATCCGGTGACCTTTGGGACATGGTTTGACCCCCTATAGGAATGTGCTATCATCATGAAACGTTCAGATCACTTACAACTCAATAGAATATACCTTCCTGTAACGTTTTAGCCTGATTGGACCTTGTTTTCACACAAATGGACCCAGAATGATGTGAAATTGTGCTTCGTGCAACATAATTCTGGGTGCCATTTACAAACCATAAGTGCTAATGACTCCATTCCTTTTTGTGGTTGTAGAGGCTGTCTATTGGAGTACACTAAAACAAACCTGACCTCTTTAGGATATTCAGAAGCCAAGTTATTAGCTCACAAAGGTGTAACTGGACTACTTCTTTAAAGTGACACCAGGCCCGGTGACCTTTGGGTCATGGTTTGACCCCCTATAGGAATGTGCGATCATCATAAAACGTTCAGATCACTTACAACTCAATAGATTCTACCTTCTTGTAACGTTTCAGCCTGATTGGACCTTGTTTTCACACAAATGGACCCAGAATGTTGTGAAATTGTGCTTCGTGCAGCATAATTCTGGGTGCCATTTACAAACCATAAGTGCTAATGACCCCATTCCTTTTTGTTGTTGTAGGGGCTGTTGATTGGAGTACACTAAAACAAACCTGATCTCTCTAGGACATTCAGAAGCCAAGTTATAAGCCCACAAATGTGTAACTGGACTACTTCTTTAAATTGACACCAGATCCGGTGACCTTTGGGACATGGTTTGACCCCCTTAGGAAAGTGCTATCATAATGAAACGTTCAGATCACTTACAACTCAATAGATTCTACCTTCCTGTAACGTTTCAGCCTGATTAGACCTTGTTTTCACACAAATGAACCCAGAATGATGTGAAATTGTGCTTCGTGCAACATAATTCTGGGTGCCATTTACAAACCATAAGTGCTAATGACTCCATTCCTTTTTGTGGTTGTAGGGGCTGTTGATTGGAGTATACTAAAACAAACCTGATCCCTCTAGGACATTCAGAAGCCAAGTTATAAGCCCACAAATGTGTAACTGGACTACTTCTTTAAATTGACACCAGATCCGGTGACCTTTGGGACATGGTTTGACCCCCTATAGGAATGTGCTATCATCATGAAACGTTCAGATCACTTACAACTCAATAGAATATACCTTCCTGTAACGTTTCAGCCTGATTGGACCTTGTTTTCACACAAATGAACCCAGAATGATGTGAAATTGTGCTTCGTGCAACATAATTCTGGGTGCCATTTACAAACCATAAGTGCTAATGACTCCATTCGTTTTTGTGGTTGTAGGGGCTGTTGATTGGAGTACACTTAAACAAACCTGATCGCTCTAGGATATTCAGAAGCCAAGTTATAAGCCCACAAATGTGTAACTGGACTACTTCTTTAAATTGACACCAGATCCGGTGACCTTTGGGACATGATTTGACCCCCTTAGGAAAGTGCTATCATCATGAAACGTTCAGATCACTTACAACTCAATAGATTCTACCTTCCTGTAACGTTTCAGCCTGATTGGACCTTGTTTTCACACAAATGAACCCAGATTGTGCTTCGTGCAACATAATTCTGGGTGCCATTTACAAACCATAAGTGCTAATGACTCCATTCCTTTTTGTGGTTGTAGGGGCTGATGATTGGAGTACACTAAAACAAACCTGATCTCTCTAGGACATTCAGAAGCCAAGTTATAAGCCCACAAATGTGTAACTGGACTACTTCTTTAAATTGACACCAGATCCGGTGACCTTTGGGACATGGTTTGACCCCCTTAGGAAAGTGCTATCATCATGAAACGTTCAGATCACTTACAACTCAATAGATTCTACCTTCCTGTAACGTTTCAGCCTGATTGGACCTTGTTTTCACACAAATGAACCCAGAATGATGTGAAATTGTGCTTCGTGCAACATAATTCTGGGTGCCATTTACAAACCGTAAGTGCTAATGACTCCATTCCTTTTTGTGGTTGTAGAGGCTGTCTATTGGAGTACACTAAAACAAACCTGACCTCTTTAGGATATTCAGAAGCCAAGTTATTAGCTCACAAAGGTGTAACTGGACTACTTCTTTAAAGTGACACCAGGCCCGGTGACCTTTGGGTCATGGTTTGACCCCCTATAGGAATGTGCGATCATCATGAAACGTTCAGATCACTTACAACTCAATAGATTCTACCTTCTTGTAACGTTTCAGCCTGATTGGACCTTGTTTTCACACAAATGGACCCAGAATGTTGTGAAATTGTGCTTCGTGCAGCATAACTCTGGGTGCCATTTACAAACCATAAGTGCTAATGACTCCATTCCTTTTTGTGGTTGTAGGGGCTGTTGATTGGAGTACACTAAAACAAACCTGATCTCTCTAGGACATTCAGAAGCCAAGTTATAAGCCCACAAATGTGTAACTGGACTACTTTAAATTGACACCAGATCCGGTGACCTTTGGGACATGGTTTGACCCCCTTAGGAAAGTGCTATCATCATGAAACGTTCAGATCACTTACAACTCAATAGATTCTACCTTCCTGTAACGTTTCAGCCTGATTGGACCTTGTTTTCACACAAATGAACCCAGAATGATGTGAAATTGTGCTTCGTGCAACATAATTCTGGGTGCCATTTAAAAACCATAAGTGCTAATGACTCCATTACTTTTTGGGGTAATGGGGGCTGTTAACTGGAGTACACTAAAACAAGCCTGACCTCTCTAGGACATTCAGAAGCCAAGTTATAAGCCCACAAATGTTGGTACTGGACTACGTCTTTAAATTGACACCAGATCCGGTGACCTTTGGGACATGGTTTGACCCCCTTAGGAAAGTGCTATCATCATGAAACGTTCAGATCACTTACAACTCAATAGATTCTACCTTCCTGTAACGTTTCAGCCTGATTGGACCTTGTTTTCACACAAATGAACCCAGAATGATGTGAAATTGTGCTTCGTGCAACATAATTCTGGGTGCCATTTACAAACCATAAGTGCTAATGACTCCATTCCTTTTTGTGGTTGTAGGGGCTGTTGATTGGAGTACTCTAAAACAAACCTGATCGCTCTAGGACATTCAGAAGCCAAGTTATAAGCCCACAAATGTGTAACTGGACTACTTCTTTAAATTGACACCAGATCCGGTGACCTTTGGGACATGATTTGACCCCCTTAGGAAAGTGCTATCATCATGAAACGTTCAGATCACTTACAACTCAATAGATTCTACCTTCCTGTAACGTTTCAGCCTGATTGGACCTTGTTTTCACACAAATGAACCCAGAATGATGTGAAATTGTGCTTCGTGCAACATAATTCTGGGTGCCATTTAAAAACCATAAGTGCTAATGACTCCATTCCTTTTTGTGGTTGTAGGGGCTGTTTATTGGAGTATACTAAAACAAACCTGATCTCTCTAGGACATTCAGAAGCCAAGTTATAAGCCCACAAATGTGTAACTGGACTACTTCTTTAAATTGAAACCAGATCCGGTGACCTTTGGGACATGGTTTGACCCCCTTAGGAAAGTGCTATCATCATGAAACGTTCAGATCACTTACAACTCAATAGATTCTACCTTCTTGTAACGTTTCAGCCTGATTGGACCTTGTTTTCACACAAATGGGCCCAGAATGTTGTGAAATTGTGCTTCGTGCAGCATAATTCTGGGTGCCATTTACAAACCATAAGTGCTAATGACCCCATTCCTTTTTGTGGTTGTAGGGGCTGTTGATTGGAGTACACTAAAACAAACCTGATCTCTCTAGGACATGCAGAAGCCAAGTTATAAGCCCACAAATGTGTAACTGGACTACTTCTTTAAATTGACACCAGATCCGGTGACCTTTGGGACATGGTTTGACCCCCTTAGGAAAGTGCTATCATCATGAAACGTTCAGATCACTTACAACTCAATAGATTCTACCTTCCTGTAACGTTTCAGCCTGATTGGACCTTGTTTTCACACAAATGAACCCAGAATGATGTGAAATTGTGCTTCGTGCAACATAATTCTGGGTGCCATTTAAAAACCATAAGTGCTAATGACTCCATTACTTTTTGGGGTAATGGGGGCTGTTAACTGGAGCACACTAAAACAAGCCTGACCTCTCTAGGACATTCAGAAGCCAAGTTATAAGCCCACAAATGTTGGTACTGGACTACGTCTTTAAATTGACACCAGATCCGGTGACCTTTGGGACATGGTTTGACCCCCTTAGGAAAGTGCTATCATCATGAAACGTTCAGATCACTTACAACTCAATAGATTCTACCTTCCTGTAACGTTTCAGCCTGATTGGACCTTGTTTTCACACAAATGAACCCAGAATGATGTGAAATTGTGCTTCGTGCAACATAATTCTGGGTGCCATTTACAAACCATAAGTGCTAATGACTCCATTCCTTTTTGTGGTTGTAGAGGCTGTCTATTGGAGTACACTAAAACAAACCTGACCTCTTTAGGATATTCAGAAGCCAAGTTATTAGCTCACAAAGGTGTAACTGGACTACTTCTTTAAAGTGACACCAGGCCCAGTGACCTTTGGGTCATGGTTTGACCCCCTATAGGAATGTGCGATCATCATGAAACGTTCAGATCACTTACAACTCAATAGATTCTACCTTCTTGTAACGTTTCAGCCTGATTGGACCTTGTTTTCACACAAATGGACCCAGAATGTTGTGAAATTGTGCTTCGTGCAACATAATTCTGGGTGCCATTTACAAACCATAAGTGCTAATGACTCCATTCCTTTTTGTGGTTGTAGGGGCTGTTGATTGGAGTACACTAAAACAAACCTGATCTCTCTAGGACATTCAGAAGCCAAGTTATAAGCCCACAAATGTGTAACTGGACTACTTCTTTAAATTGACACCAGATCCGGTGACCTTTGGGACATGGTTTGACCCCCTTAGGAAAGTGCTATCATCATGAAACGTTCAGATCACTTACAACTCAATAGATTCTACCTTCCTGTAACGTTTCAGCCTGATTGGACCTTGTTTTCACACAAATAAACCCAGAATGATGTGAAATTGTGCTTCGTGCAACATAATTCTGGGTGCCATTTACAAACCATAAGTGCTAATGACTCCATTCTTTTTTGTGGTTGTAGGGGCTGTTAATTGGAGTACACTAAAACAAGCCTGACCTCTCTAGGACATTCAGAAGCCAAGTTATAAGCCCACAAATGTGTAACTGGACTACTTCTTTAAATTGACACCAGATCTGGTGACATTTGGGACATAGTTTGACCTCCTTAGGAAAGTGCTATATGCATGAAACGTTCAGATCACTTACAACTCAATAGATTCCACCTTCCTGTAACGTTTCAGCCTGATTGGACCTTGTTTTCACACAAATGGACCCCGAATGATTTGAAATTCTGCTTCGTACAACATAATTCTGGATGCCATTTACAAACCATAAGTGCTAATGACTCAATTCCTTTTTGTGGTTGTAGGGGCTGTTGATTGGAGTACACTAAAAAGAGCCTGACCTCTCTAGGACATTCAGAAGCCAAGTTATAAGCCCACAAATGTGTAACTGGACTACTTCTTTAAATTGACACCAGATCCGGTGACCTTTGGGACATGGTTTGACCCCCTATAGGAATTTGCTATCATCATGAAACGTTCAGATCACTTACAACTCAATAGATTCTACCTTCCTGTAACGTTTCAGCCTGATTGGACCTTGTTTTCACACAAATGGACCCAGAATGATGTGAAATTGTGCTTCGTGCAACATAATTCTGGGTGCCATTTACAAACCATAAGGGCTAATGACTCCATTCCTTTTTGTGGTTGTAGAGGCTGTTGATTGGAGTACACTAAAACAAACCTGGCCTCTTTAGGATATTCAGAAGCCAAGTTATTAGCTCACAAAGGTGTAACTGGACTACTTCTTTAAAGTGACACCAGGCTCGGTGACCTTTGGGACATGGTTTGACCCCCTATAGGAATATGCGATCATCATGAAACGTTCAGATCACTTACAACTCAATAGATTCTACCTTCTTGTAATGTTTCAGCCTGATTGGACCTTGTTTTCACACAAATGGACCCAGAATGTTGTGAAATTGTGCTTCGTGCAGCATAATTCTGGGTGCCATTTACAAACCATAAGTGCTAATGACTCCATTCCTTTTTGTGGTTTGTAGGGGCTGTTGATTGGAGTACACTAAAACAAACCTGATCTCTCTAGGACATTCAGAAGCCAAGTTATAAGCCCACAAAGTTGTAACTGGACTACTTCTTTAAAGTGACACCAGGCCCGGTGACCTTTGGGACATGGTTTGACCCCCTTAGGAAAGTGCTATCATCATGAAACGTTCAGATCACTTACAACTCAATAGATTCTACCTTCCTGTAACGTTTCAGCCTGATTGGACCTTGTTTTCACACAAATGAACCCAGAATGATGTGAAATTGTGCTTCGTGCAACATAATTCTGGGTGCCATTTACAAACCATAAGTGCTAATGACTCCATTCCTTTTTGTGGTTGTAGGGGCTGTTGATTGGAGTACTCTAAAACAAACCTGATCGCTCTAGGACATTCAGAAGCCAAGTTATAAGCCCACAAATGTGTAACTGGACTACTTCTTTAAATTGACACCAGATCCGGTGACCTTTGGGACATGATTTCACCCCCTAGGAAAGTGCTATCATCATGAAACGTTCAGATCACTTACAACTCAATAGATTCTACCTTCCTGTAACGTTTCAGCCTGATTGGACCTTGTTTTCACACAAATGAACCCAGAATGATGTGAAATTGTGCTTCGTGCAACATAATTCTGGGTGCCATTTAAAAACCATAAGTGCTAATGACTCCATTCCTTTTTGTGGTTGTAGGGGCTGTTTATTGGAGTATACTAAAACAAACCTGATCTCTCTAGGACATTCAGAAGCCAAGTTATAAGCCCACAAATGTGTAACTGGACTACTTCTTTAAATTGAAACCAGATCCGGTGACCTTTGGGACATGGTTTGACCCCCTTAGGAAAGTGCTATCATCATGAAACGTTCAGATCACTTACAACTCAATAGATTCTACCTTCTTGTAACGTTTCAGCCTGATTGGACCTTGTTTTCACACAAATGGGCCCAGAATGTTGTGAAATTGTGCTTCGTGCAGCATAATTCTGGGTGCCATTTACAAACCATAAGTGCTAATGACCCCATTCCTTTTTGTGGTTGTAGGGGCTGTTGATTGGAGTACACTAAAACAAACCTGATCTCTCTAGGACATGCAGAAGCCAAGTTATAAGCCCACAAATGTGTAACTGGACTACTTCTTTAAATTGACACCAGATCCGGTGACCTTTGGGACATGGTTTGACCCCCTTAGGAAAGTGCTATCATCATGAAACGTTCAGATCACTTACAACTCAATAGATTCTACCTTCCTGTAACGTTTCAGCCTGATTGGACCTTGTTTTCACACAAATGAACCCAGAATGATGTGAAATTGTGCTTCGTGCAACATAATTCTGGGTGCCATTTAAAAACCATAAGTGCTAATGACTCCATTACTTTTTGGGGTAATGGGGGCTGTTAACTGGAGTACACTAAAACAAGCCTGACCTCTCTAGGACATTCAGAAGCCAAGTTATAAGCCCACAAATGTTGGTACTGGACTACTTCTTTAAAGTGACACCAGGCCCAGTGACCTTTGGGTCATGGTTTGACCCCCTATAGGAATGTGCGATCATCATGAAACGTTCAGATCACTTACAACTCAATAGATTCTACCTTCTTGTAACGTTTCAGCCTGATTGGACCTTGTTTTCACACAAATGGACCCAGAATGTTGTGAAATTGTGCTTCGTGCAGCATAATTCTGGGTGCCATTTACAAACCATAAGTGCTAATGACTCCATTCCTTTTTGTGGTTGTAGGGGCTGTTGATTGGAGTACACTAAAACAAACCTGATCTCTCTAGGACATTCAGAAGCCAAGTTATAAGCCCACAAATGTGTAACTGGACTACTTCTTTAAATTGACACCAGATCCGGTGACCTTTGGGACATGGTTTGACCCCCTTAGGAAAGTGCTATCATCATGAAACGTTCAGATCACTTCCAACTCAATAGATTCTACCTTCCTGTAACGTTTCAGCCTGATTGGACCTTGTTTTCACACAAATAAACCCAGAATGATGTGAAATTGTGCTTCGTGCAACATAATTCTGGGTGCCATTTACAAACCATAAGTGCTAATGACTCCATTCTTTTTTGTTGTTGTAGGGGCTGTTAATTGGAGTACACTAAAACAAGCCTGACCTCTCTAGGACATTCAGAAGCCAAGTTATAAGCCCACAAATGTGTAACTGGACTACTTTAAAATGACACCAGATCCGATGACCTTTGGGACATGGTTTGACCCCCTTAGGAAAGTGCTATCATCATGAAACGTTCAGATCACTTACAACTCAATAGATTCTACCTTCCTGTAACGTTTCAGCCTGATTGGACCTTGTTTTCACACAAATGAACCCAGAATGATGTGAAATTGTGCTTCGTGCAACATAATTCTGGGTGCCATTTACAAACCATAAGTGCTAATGACTCCATTCCTTTTTGTGGTTGTAGGGGCTGTTTATTGGAGTACACTAAATTAAACCTGATCTCTCTAGGACATTCAGAAGCCAAGTTATAAGCCCACAAATGTGTAACTGGACTACTTCTTTAAATTGACACCAGATCTGGTGACATTTGGGACATAGTTTGACCTCCTTAGGAAAGTGCTATATGCATGAAACGTTCAGATCACTTACAACTCAATAGATTCTACCTTCCTGTAACGTTTCAGCCTGATTGGACCTTGTTTTCACACAAATGGACCCCGAATGATTTGAAATTCTGCTTCGTACAACATAATTCTGGATGCCATTTACAAACCATAAGTGCTAATGACTCAATTCCTTTTTGTGGTTGTAGGGGCTGTTGATTGGAGTACACTAAAACAAGCCTGACCTCTCTAGGACATTCAGAAGCCAAGTTATAAGCCCACAAATGTGTAACTGGACTACTTATTTAAATTGACACCAGATCCGGTGACCTTTGGGACATGGTTTGACCCCCTATAGGAATTTGCTATCATCATGAAATGTTCAGATCACTTACAACTCAATAGATTCTACCTTCCTGTAACGTTTCAGCCTGATTGGACCTTGTTTTCACACAAATGGACCCAGAATGATGTGAAATTGTGCTTCGTGCAACATAATTCTGGGTGCCATTTACAAACCATAAGGGCTAATGACTCCATTCCTTTTTGTGGTTGTAGAGGCTGTTGATTGGAGTACACTAAAACAAACCTGGCCTCTTTAGGATATTCAGAAGCCAAGTTATTAGCTCACAAAGGTGTAACTGGACTACTTCTTTAAAGTGACACCAGGCTCGGTGACCTTTGGGACATGGTTTGACCCCCTATAGGAATATGCGATCATCATGAAACGTTCAGATCACTTACAACTCAATAGATTCTACCTTCTTGTAATGTTTCAGCCTGATTGGACCTTGTTTTCACACAAATGGACCCAGAATGTTGTGAAATTGTGCTTCGTGCAGCATAATTCTGGGTGCCATTTACAAACCATAAGTGCTAATGACTCCATTCCTTTTTGTGGTTTGTAGGGGCTGTTGATTGGAGTACACTAAAACAAACCTGATCTCTCTAGGACATTCAGAAGCCAAGTTATAAGCCCACAAAGTTGTAACTGGACTACTTCTTTAAAGTGACACCAGGCCCGGTGACCTTTGGGACATGGTTTGACCCCCTTAGGAAAGTGCTATCATCATGAAACGTTCAGATCACTTACAACTCAATAGATTCTACCTTCCTGTAACGTTTCAGCCTGATTGGACCTTGTTTTCACACAAATGAACCCAGAATGATGTGAAATTGTGCTTCGTGCAACATAATTCTGGGTGCCATTTACAAACCATAAGTGCTAATGACCCCATTCCTTTTTGTGGTTGTAGGGGCTGTTGATTGGAGTACACTAAAACAAACCTGATCTCTCTAGGACATGCAGAAGCCAAGTTATAAGCCCACAAATGTGTAACTGGACTACTTCTTTAAATTGACACCAGATCCGGTGACCTTTGGGACATGGTTTGACCCCCTTAGGAAAGTGCTATCATCATGAAACGTTCAGATCACTTACAACTCAATAGATTCTACCTTCCTGTAACGTTTCAGCCTGATTGGACCTTGTTTTCACACAAATGAACCCAGAATGATGTGAAATTGTGCTTCGTGCAACATAATTCTGGGTGCCATTTAAAAACCATAAGTGCTAATGACTCCATTACTTTTTGGGGTAATGGGGGCTGTTAACTGGAGCACACTAAAACAAGCCTGACCTCTCTAGGACATTCAGAAGCCAAGTTATAAGCCCACAAATGTTGGTACTGGACTACGTCTTTAAATTGACACCAGATCCGGTGACCTTTGGGACATGGTTTGACCCCCTTAGGAAAGTGCTATCATCATGAAACGTTCAGATCACTTACAACTCAATAGATTCTACCTTCCTGTAACGTTTCAGCCTGATTGGACCTTGTTTTCACACAAATGAACCCAGAATGATGTGAAATTGTGCTTCGTGCAACATAATTCTGGGTGCCATTTACAAACCATAAGTGCTAATGACTCCATTCCTTTTTGTGGTTGTAGAGGCTGTCTATTGGAGTACACTAAAACAAACCTGACCTCTTTAGGATATTCAGAAGCCAAGTTATTAGCTCACAAAGGTGTAACTGGACTACTTCTTTAAAGTGACACCAGGCCCAGTGACCTTTGGGTCATGGTTTGACCCCCTATAGGAATGTGCGATCATCATGAAACGTTCAGATCACTTACAACTCAATAGATTCTACCTTCTTGTAACGTTTCAGCCTGATTGGACCTTGTTTTCACACAAATGGACCCAGAATGTTGTGAAATTGTGCTTCGTGCAACATAATTCTGGGTGCCATTTACAAACCATAAGTGCTAATGACTCCATTCCTTTTTGTGGTTGTAGGGGCTGTTTATTGGAGTACACTAAAACAAACCTGATCTCTCTAGGACATTCAGAAGCCAAGTTATAAGCCCACAAATGTGTAACTGGACTACTTCTTTAAATTGACACCAGATCTGGTGACATTTGGGACATAGTTTGACCTCCTTAGGAAAGTGCTATATGCATGAAACGTTCAGATCACTTACAACTCAATAGATTCTACCTTCCTGTAACGTTTCAGCCTGATTGGACCTTGTTTTCACACAAATGGACCCCGAATGATTTGAAATTCTGCTTCGTACAACATAATTCTGGATGCCATTTACAAACCATAAGTGCTAATGACTCCATTCCTTTTTGTGGTTGTAGGGGCTGTTTATTGGAGTACACTAAATTAAACCTGATCTCTCTAGGACATTCAGAAGCCAAGTTATGAGCCCACAAATGTGTAACTGGACTACTTCTTTAAATTGACACCAGATCCGGTGACCTTTGGGACATGGTTTGACCCCCTTAGGAAAGTGCTATCATCATGAAACGTTCAGATCACTTACAACTCAATAGATTCTACCTTCCTGTAACGTTTCAGCCTGATTGGACCTTGTTTTCACACAAATGAACCCAGAATGATGTGAAATAATGCTTCGTGCATCATAATTCTGGGTGCCATTTAAAAACCATAAGTGCTAATGACTCCATTCATTTTTGTGGTTGTAGGGGCTGTTGATTGGAGTATACTAAAACAAACCTGATCTCTCTAGGACATTCAGAAGCCAAGTTATGAGCCCACAAATGTGTAACTGGACTACTTCTTTAAATTGACACCAGATCCGGTGACCTTTGGAACATGGTTTGACCCCCTTAGGAAGGTGCTATCATCATGAAACGTTCAGATCACTTACAACTCAATAGATTCTACCTTCCTGTAACGTTTCAGCCTGATTGGACCTTGTTTTCACACAAATGAACCCAGAATGATTTGAAATTGTGCTTCGTGCAACATAATTCTGGGTGCCATTTAAAAACCATAAGTGCTAATGACTCCGTTCCTTTTAGTGGTAATGGGGGCTGCTAACTGGAGTACTCTAAAACAAACCTGACCTCTCTAGGATATTCAGAAGCCAAGTTATAATCCCACAAAGGTGTAACAAGACTACTTCTTTAAAGTTACACCAGGCCCGGTGACCTTTGGGACAATGTTTGACCCCCAATAGGAATGTGCGATCATCATGAAACGTTCAGATCACTTACAACTCAATAGATTCTACCTTCTTGTAACGTTTCAGCCTGATTGTACCTTGTTTTCACACAAATGGACCCAGAATGATGTGAAATTGTGCTTCGTGCAATATAATTCTGGGTGCCATTTACAAACCATAAGTGCTAATGACTCCATTTCTTTTTGTGGTTGTAGGGGCTGTTGGTTGGAGTACATTAAAAAAAACCTGATCTCTCTAGGACATTCAGAAGCCAAGTTATAAGCCCACAAATGTGTAACTGGACTACTTCTTTAAATTGACACCAGATCCGGTGACCTTTGGGACATAGTTTGACCCCCTATAGGAATGTGCGATCATCATGAAACGTTCAGATCACTTCCAACTCAATAGATTCTACCTTCCTGTAACGTTTCAGCCTGACTGGACCTTGTTTTGACACAAATGGACCCAGAATGATGTGAAATTGTGCTTCGTGCAACATAATTCTGGGTGCCATTTACAAACCATAAGTGCTAATGACTCCATTCCTTTTTGTGGTTGTAGAGGCTGTTGATTGGAGTACGCTAAAACACACCTGGCCTCTTTAGGATATTCAGAAGCCAAGTTATTAGCTCACAAAGGTGTAACTGGACTACTTATTTAAAGTGACACCAGGCCCGGTGACCTTTGGGACATGGTTTGACCCCCTATAGGAACATGCGATCATCATGAAACGTTCAGATCACTTACAACTCAATAGATTCTACGTTCCTGTAATGTTTCAGCCTGATTGGACCTTGTTTTCACACAAATGGACCCAGAATGTTGTGAAATTGTGCTTCGTGCAGCATAATTCTGGGTGCCATTTACAAACCATAAGTGCTAATGACTCCATTCCTTTTTGTGGTTGTAGGGGCTGTTGATTGGAGTACACTAAAACAAACCTGATCTCTCTAGGACATTCAGAAGCCAAGTTATAAGCCCACAAATGTGTAACTGGACTACTTCTTTAAATTGACACCAGATCCGGTGACCTTTGGGACATGGTTTGACCCGCTTAGGAAAGTGCTATCATCATGAAACGTTCAGATCACTTACAACTCAATAGATTCTACATTCCTGTAACGTTTCAGCCTGATTGGACCTTGTTTTCACACAAATGAACCCAGAATGATGTGAAATTGTTTTTTGTGCAACATAATTCTGGGTGCCTTTTAAAAACCATAAGTGCTAATGACTCCAGTCCTTTTTGTGGTTGTAGGGGCTGTTGATTGGAGTACACTAAAACAAACCTGACCTCTTTAGGATATTCAGAAGCCAAGTTATTAGCTCACAAAGTTGTAACTGGACTACTTCTTTAAAGTGACACCAGGCCCGGTGACCTTTGGGACATGGTTTGACCCCCTATAGGAATGTGCAATCATCATGAAATGTTCAGATCACTTACAACTCAGTAGATTCTACCTTCTTGTAACGTTTCAGCCTGATTGGACCTTGTTTTCACACAAATGGACCCAGAATGATGTGAAATTATGCTTCGTGCAACATAATTCTGGGTGCCATTTAAAAACCATAAGTGCTAATGACTCCATTCCTTTTTGTAGTTGTAGGCAGGGACGAAATTTTGATTTCAGAAGTGGGGGGGACACAGCAGGCTTGTGCGGATTTGGGGTGGGGGGTGTTATGTAAAGACCCCTTGACACGTCACGTGCCCATCTCAATAATTTTTCCATCCTTATTGAAGTGCAGTTTTGACTGTTGACAATGGATAGGCCATTGTATTTATTGTTTTGGGTCTTTTTTTATTGTTTTTGGTGCAACATTTTCTAACAGGGAGTTAGATTCCTTTTTTATTTAATTTTTGTTTGTTATTTTTATTCATTTAGAAGTTCTGGTTCTGGACATTTCAATGTTAAATGAAGGTTCATTTGTTGCATTTTAAAGGGTGTACTTGCATTATTATGATATATTAACATTATATTAGTGGTTATTTTGGTCTAGATAATGTTGACAATGATATCGTTTATCATCAACAATTTGTTGGACAAAATATCGTCCATCAAAATGTGTTACTTTCCCAGGCCTAGTCAAAAGTATAAAAATTATTTATACATAAACGGTCCCTCCTGAGATCTGGCCGTTTGTTCATTTGCTGTGTTAGAGGACATGCTGAACTAATGTTTTACACATGATCATCACCCTAACATTTGAGTGTATAAAAACTTATTAAATACGTTTTTCCCTTAAAAGTGTTTAAACAGTTGTTGCATTTCAACACACAAAAAAAAATGGAAAAAATAAGATAAATCTAATGAAAAGTGTACATCTTTGACATTAAGCTTAAAAAATCTGTTGACGATGATGATACTGTTCATTTTTCAGAGCTTTTTAATGTGAAAATATACATTGCAATAGATAAGTTTACAATAAAGTTAAATGATAAAAGTTTTGAAGTTACACTTCTACTACTACTACTACTAGTAATAATAATTATGATAATAATAATAATAATAATTATAATAATACGAATAAATTGTGTCTGAGGAGTCAGTTATGTGGAGGAGATGAGTTTGTAAAAGTTAGTTTTGAGTATGTTTGTGAAGGA
The DNA here is from genome assembly GCF_043380555.1 of Nothobranchius furzeri. Lineage (NCBI taxonomy): Eukaryota > Metazoa > Chordata > Actinopteri > Cyprinodontiformes > Nothobranchiidae > Nothobranchius > Nothobranchius furzeri. The sequence goes on from NW_027223111.1 coordinate 51,455, forward strand.
GGAGGTGAGTCTGAGCTTAATGCAGGTCTGTCACATGTTCCAACTTACGTTTTGACTTTGAAAGAAGTCTCTTATATCCACTTTTCGTTTTCTTGACATGCTTCCTCCTGGCTGTGCCTAACTACCAAAGACTCACAAATGAACACTTATTCAAATGTTATGTAATGGAAGCTGAGCTGAGCTCTGATATTACACAGCGTCTAGTTGACGATGTGACTCAGTACCGGTGTTCCCTAGCGGCTCCAAACTAGCAAAACAACGTGAGCACGTTCTGACTGTTTCCAACTTGAGTGACAGCAGCAACAGCCAATAATACGTTAGCAAGTATCAGCAGAGCCAATAGATTAGCTTTTGGGCGGGTCTAATAGTAAACCGGTTTCCGTTTCGGTCCTAGTGCTCAACCAAATCCATTTAATGGAGCGTAACATTGTTTTCGGACGGAAAAAAGTGCAAGGGACCAAAACTGCCTTTTGAAAAAGTGGGGGGGACATGTCCCACCCGTCCCCCCCCAAAATTACGTCCCAGGTTGTAGGGGCTGTTGACTGGAGTACACTAAAACAAGCCTGACCTCTCTAGGACATTCAGAAGCCAAGTTATGAGCCCACAAATGTTGGTACTGGACTACTTCTTTAAATTGACACCAGATCCGGTGACCTTTGGGACATGGTTTGACCCCCTTAGGAAAGTGCTATCAGCATGAAACATTCAGATCACTTACAACTCAATAGATTCTACCTTCCTGTAACGTTTCAGCCTGATTGGACCTTGTTTTCACACAAATGAACCCAGAATTATGTGAAATTGTGCTTCGTGCAACATAATTCTGGGTGCCATTTAAAAACCATAAGTGCTAATGACTCCATTCCTTTTTGGGGTAATGGGGGCTGTTAACTGGAGTACTCTAAAACAAACCTGACCTCTTTAGGATATTCAGAAGCCAAGTTATAAGCCCACAAAGGTGTAACTGGACTACTTCTTTAAAGTGACACCAGGCTCGGTGACCTTTGGGACATGGTTATACCCCCTATAGGAATGTGCGATCATCATGAAACGTTCAGATCACTTACAACTCAATAGATTCTACCTTCTTGTAACGTTTCAGCCTGATTGGACCTTGTTTTCACACAAATGGACCCAGAATGATGTGAAATTGTGCTTCGTGCAACATAATTCTGGGTGCCATTTACAAACCATAAGTGCTAATGACTCCATTCCTTTTTGTGGTTGTAGGGGCTGTTGATTGGAGTACACTAAAACAAGCCTGACCTCTCTAGGACATTCAGAAGCCAAGTTATAAGCCCACAAATGTGTAACTGGACTACTTCTTTAAATTGACACCAGATCCGGTGACCTTTGGGACATGGTTTGACCCCCTTAGGAAAGTGCTATCATCATGAAACGTTCAGATCACTTACAACTAAATAGATTCTACCTTCCTGTAACGTTTCAGCCTGATTGGACCTTGTTTTCACACAAATGAACCCAGAATGATGTGAAATTGTGCTTCGTGCAACATAATTCTGGGTGCCATTTACAAACCATAAGTGCTAATGACTCCATTCCTTTTTGTGGTTGTAGGGGCTGTTTATTGGAGTACACTAAATTAAACCTGATCTCTCTAGGACATTCAGAAGCCAAGTTATAAGCCCACAAATGTGTAACTGGACTACTTCTTTAAATTGACACCAGATCCGGTGACCTTTGGGACATAGTTTGACCTCCTTAGGAAAGTGCTATCAGCATGAAACATTCAGATCACTTACAACTCAATAGATTCTACCTTCCTGTAACGTTTCAGCCTTATTGGACCTTGTTTTCACACAAATGGACCCAGAATGATTTGAAATTGTGCTTCGTACAACTTAATTCTGGATGCCATTTACAAACCATAAGTGCTAATGACTCCATTCCTTTTTGTAGTTGTAGGGGCTGTTGACTGGAGTACACTAAAACAAGCCTGACCTCTCTAGGACATTCAGAAGCCAAGTTATAAGCCCACAAATGTTGGTACTGGACTACTTCTTTAAATTGACACCAGATCCGGTGACCTTTGGGACATGGTTTGACCCCCTTAGGAAAGTGCTATCATCATGAAACGTTCAGATCACTTACAACTCAATAGATTCTACCTTCCTGTAACGTTTCAGCCTGATTGGACCTTGTTTTCACACAAATGAACCCAGAATGATGTGAAATTGTGCTTCGTGCAACATAATTCTGGGTGCCATTTACAAACCATAAGTGCTAATGACTCCATTCCTTTTTGTGGTTGTAGGGGCTGTTGATTGGAGTACACTTAAACAAACCTGATCGCTCTAGGACATTCAGAAGCCAAGTTATAAGCCCACAAATGTGTAACTGGACTACTTTTTTAAATTGACACCAGATCCGGTGACCTTTGGGACATGATTTGACCCCCTTAGGAAAGTGCTATCATCATGAAACGTTCAGATCACTTACAACTCAATAGATTCTACCTTCCTGTAACGTTTCAGCCTGATTGGACCTTGTTTTCACACAAATGAACCCAGAATGATGTGAAATTGTGCTTCGTGCAACATAATTCTGGGTGCCATTTACAAACCATAAGTGCTAATGACTCCATTCCTTTTTGTGGTTGTAGGGGCTGTTGATTGGAGTATACTAAAACAAACCTGATCTCTCTATGACATTCAGAAGCCAAGTTATAAGCCCACAAATGTGTAACTGGACTACTTCTTTAAATTGACACCAGATCCGGTGACCTTTGGGACATTGTTTGACCCCCTATAGGAATGTGCTATCATCATGAAACGTTCAGATCACTTACAACTCAATAGAATATACCTTCCTGTGACGTTTCAGCCTGATTGGACCTTGTTTTCACACAAATGAACCCAGAATGATGTGAAATTGTGCTTCGTGCAACATAATTCTGGGTGCCATTTACAAACCATAAGTGCTAATGACTCCATTCCTTTTTGTGGTTGTACGGGCTGTTGATTGGAGTACAGTTAAACAAACCTGATCGCTCTAGGACATTCAGAAGCCAAGTTATAAGCCCACAAATGTGTAACTGGACTACTTCTTTAAATTGACACCAGATCCGGTGACCTTTGGGACATGATTTGACCCCCTTAGGAAAGTGCTATCATCATGAAACGTTCAGATCACTTCCAACTCAATAGATTCTACCTTCCTGTAACGTTTCAGCCTGATTGGACCTTGTTTTCACACAAATGAACCCAGAATGATGTGAAATTGTGCTTCGTGAAACATAATTCTGGGTGCCATTTACAAACCATAAGTGCTAATGACTCCATTCCTTTTTGTGGTTGTAGGGGCTGTTGATTGGAGTATACTAAAACAAACCTGATCTCTCTAGGACATTCAGAAGCCAAGTTATAAGCCCACAAATGTGTAACTGGACTACTTCTTTAAATTGACACCAGATCCGGTGACCTTTGGGACATGGTTTGACCCCCTATAGGAATGTGCTATCATCATGAAACGTTCAGATCACTTACAACTCAATAGAATATACCTTCCTGTAACGTTTCAGCCTGATTGGACCTTGTTTTCACACAAATGGACCCAGAATGATGTGAAATTGTGCTTCGTGCAACATAATTCTGGGTGCCATTTACAAACCATAAGTGCTAATGACTCCATTCCTTTTTGTGGTTGTAGAGGCTGTCTATTGGAGTACACTAAAACAAACCTGACCTCTTTAGGATATTCAGAAGCCAAGTTATTAGCTCACAAAGGTGTAACTGGACTACTTCTTTAAAGTGACACCAGGCCCGGTGACCTTTGGGTCATGGTTTGACCCCCTATAGGAATGTGCGATCATCATGAAACGTTCAGATAACTTACAACTCAATAGATTCTACCTTCTTGTAACGTTTCAGCATGATTGGACCTTGTTTTCACACAAATGGACCCAGAATGTTGTGAAATTGTGCTTCGTGCAGCATAATTCTGGGTGCCATTTACAAACCATAAGTGCTAATGACTCCATTCCTTTTTGTGGTTGTAGGGGCTGATGATTGGAGTACACTAAAACAAACCTGATCTCTCTAGGACATTCAGAAGCCAAGTTATAAGCCCACAAATGTGTAACTGGACTACTTCTTTAAATTGACACCAGATCCGGTGACCTTTGGGACATGGTTTGACCCCCTTAGGAAAGTGCTATCATCATGAAACGTTCAGATCACTTACAACTCAATAGATTCTACCTTCCTGTAACGTTTCAGCCTGATTGGACCTTGATTTCACACAAATGAACCCAGAATGATGTGAAATTGTGCTTCGTGCAACATAATTCTGGGTGACATTGAAAAACCATAAGTGCTAATGACTCCATTACGTTTTGGGGTAATGGGGGCTGTTAACTGGAGTACACTAAAACAAGCCTGACCTCTCTAGGACATTCAGAAGCCAAGTTATAAGCCCACAAATGTTGGTACTGGACTACGTCTTTACATTGACACCAGATCCGGTGACATTTGGGACATGGTTTGACCCCCTTAGGAAAGTGCTATCATCATGAAACGTTCAGATCACTTACAACTCAATAGATTCTACCTTCCTGTAACGTTTCAGCCTGATTGGACCTAGTTTTCACACAAATGAACCCAGAATGATGTGAAATTGTGCTTCGTGCAACATAAATCTGGGTGCCATTTACAAACCATAAGTGCTAATGACTCCATTCCTTTTTGTGGTTGTAGGGGCTGTTGATTGGAGTATACTAAAACAAACCTGATCTCTCTAGGACATTCAGAAGCCAAGTTATAAGCCCACAAATGTGTAACTGGACTACTTCTTTAAATTGACACCAGATCCGGTGACCTTTGGGACATGGTTTGACCCCCTATAGGAATGTGCTATCATCATGAAACGTTCAGATCACTTACAACTCAATAGAATATACCTTCCTGTAACGTTTTAGCCTGATTGGACCTTGTTTTCACACAAATGGACCCAGAATGATGTGAAATTGTGCTTCGTGCAACATAATTCTGGGTGCCATTTACAAACCATAAGTGCTAATGACTCCATTCCTTTTTGTGGTTGTAGAGGCTGTCTATTGGAGTACACTAAAACAAACCTGACCTCTTTAGGATATTCAGAAGCCAAGTTATTAGCTCACAAAGGTGTAACTGGACTACTTCTTTAAAGTGACACCAGGCCCGGTGACCTTTGGGTCATGGTTTGACCCCCTATAGGAATGTGCGATCATCATGAAACGTTCAGATCTCTTACAACTCAATAGATTCTACCTTCCTGTAACGTTTCAGCCTGATTGGACCTTGTTTTCACACAAATGAACCCAGAATGATGTGAAATTGTGCTTCGTGCAACATAATTCTGGGTGCCATTGAAAAACCATAAGTGCTAATGACTCCATTACGTTTTGGGGTAATGGGGGCTGTTAACTGGAGTACACTAAAACAAGCCTGACCTCTCTAGGACATTCAGAAGCCAAGTTATAAGCCCACAAATGTTGGTACTGGACTACGTCTTTAAATTGACACCAGATCCGGTGACATTTGGGACATGGTTTGACCCCCTTAGGAAAGTGCTATCATCATGAAACGTTCAGATCACTTACAACTCAATAGATTCTACCTTCCTGTAACGTTTCAGCCTGATTGGACCTAGTTTTCACACAAATGAACCCAGAATGATGTGAAATTGTGCTTCGTGCAACATAAATCTGGGTGCCATTTACAAACCATAAGTGCTAATGACTCCATTCCTTTTTGTGGTTGTAGGGGCTGTTGATTGGAGTATACTAAAACAAACCTGATCTCTCTAGGACATTCAGAAGCCAAGTTATAAGCCCACAAATGTGTAACTGGACTACTTCTTTAAATTGACACCAGATCCGGTGACCTTTGGGACATGGTTTGACCCCCTATAGGAATGTGCTATCATCATGAAACGTTCAGATCACTTACAACTCAATAGAATATACCTTCCTGTAACGTTTTAGCCTGATTGGACCTTGTTTTCACACAAATGGACCCAGAATGATGTGAAATTGTGCTTCGTGCAACATAATTCTGGGTGCCATTTACAAACCATAAGTGCTAATGACTCCATTCCTTTTTGTGGTTGTAGAGGCTGTCTATTGGAGTACACTAAAACAAACCTGACCTCTTTAGGATATTCAGAAGCCAAGTTATTAGCTCACAAAGGTGTAACTGGACTACTTCTTTAAAGTGACACCAGGCCCGGTGACCTTTGGGTCATGGTTTGACCCCCTATAGGAATGTGCGATCATCATAAAACGTTCAGATCACTTACAACTCAATAGATTCTACCTTCTTGTAACGTTTCAGCCTGATTGGACCTTGTTTTCACACAAATGGACCCAGAATGTTGTGAAATTGTGCTTCGTGCAGCATAATTCTGGGTGCCATTTACAAACCATAAGTGCTAATGACCCCATTCCTTTTTGTTGTTGTAGGGGCTGTTGATTGGAGTACACTAAAACAAACCTGATCTCTCTAGGACATTCAGAAGCCAAGTTATAAGCCCACAAATGTGTAACTGGACTACTTCTTTAAATTGACACCAGATCCGGTGACCTTTGGGACATGGTTTGACCCCCTTAGGAAAGTGCTATCATAATGAAACGTTCAGATCACTTACAACTCAATAGATTCTACCTTCCTGTAACGTTTCAGCCTGATTAGACCTTGTTTTCACACAAATGAACCCAGAATGATGTGAAATTGTGCTTCGTGCAACATAATTCTGGGTGCCATTTACAAACCATAAGTGCTAATGACTCCATTCCTTTTTGTGGTTGTAGGGGCTGTTGATTGGAGTATACTAAAACAAACCTGATCCCTCTAGGACATTCAGAAGCCAAGTTATAAGCCCACAAATGTGTAACTGGACTACTTCTTTAAATTGACACCAGATCCGGTGACCTTTGGGACATGGTTTGACCCCCTATAGGAATGTGCTATCATCATGAAACGTTCAGATCACTTACAACTCAATAGAATATACCTTCCTGTAACGTTTCAGCCTGATTGGACCTTGTTTTCACACAAATGAACCCAGAATGATGTGAAATTGTGCTTCGTGCAACATAATTCTGGGTGCCATTTACAAACCATAAGTGCTAATGACTCCATTCGTTTTTGTGGTTGTAGGGGCTGTTGATTGGAGTACACTTAAACAAACCTGATCGCTCTAGGATATTCAGAAGCCAAGTTATAAGCCCACAAATGTGTAACTGGACTACTTCTTTAAATTGACACCAGATCCGGTGACCTTTGGGACATGATTTGACCCCCTTAGGAAAGTGCTATCATCATGAAACGTTCAGATCACTTACAACTCAATAGATTCTACCTTCCTGTAACGTTTCAGCCTGATTGGACCTTGTTTTCACACAAATGAACCCAGATTGTGCTTCGTGCAACATAATTCTGGGTGCCATTTACAAACCATAAGTGCTAATGACTCCATTCCTTTTTGTGGTTGTAGGGGCTGATGATTGGAGTACACTAAAACAAACCTGATCTCTCTAGGACATTCAGAAGCCAAGTTATAAGCCCACAAATGTGTAACTGGACTACTTCTTTAAATTGACACCAGATCCGGTGACCTTTGGGACATGGTTTGACCCCCTTAGGAAAGTGCTATCATCATGAAACGTTCAGATCACTTACAACTCAATAGATTCTACCTTCCTGTAACGTTTCAGCCTGATTGGACCTTGTTTTCACACAAATGAACCCAGAATGATGTGAAATTGTGCTTCGTGCAACATAATTCTGGGTGCCATTTACAAACCGTAAGTGCTAATGACTCCATTCCTTTTTGTGGTTGTAGAGGCTGTCTATTGGAGTACACTAAAACAAACCTGACCTCTTTAGGATATTCAGAAGCCAAGTTATTAGCTCACAAAGGTGTAACTGGACTACTTCTTTAAAGTGACACCAGGCCCGGTGACCTTTGGGTCATGGTTTGACCCCCTATAGGAATGTGCGATCATCATGAAACGTTCAGATCACTTACAACTCAATAGATTCTACCTTCTTGTAACGTTTCAGCCTGATTGGACCTTGTTTTCACACAAATGGACCCAGAATGTTGTGAAATTGTGCTTCGTGCAGCATAACTCTGGGTGCCATTTACAAACCATAAGTGCTAATGACTCCATTCCTTTTTGTGGTTGTAGGGGCTGTTGATTGGAGTACACTAAAACAAACCTGATCTCTCTAGGACATTCAGAAGCCAAGTTATAAGCCCACAAATGTGTAACTGGACTACTTTAAATTGACACCAGATCCGGTGACCTTTGGGACATGGTTTGACCCCCTTAGGAAAGTGCTATCATCATGAAACGTTCAGATCACTTACAACTCAATAGATTCTACCTTCCTGTAACGTTTCAGCCTGATTGGACCTTGTTTTCACACAAATGAACCCAGAATGATGTGAAATTGTGCTTCGTGCAACATAATTCTGGGTGCCATTTAAAAACCATAAGTGCTAATGACTCCATTACTTTTTGGGGTAATGGGGGCTGTTAACTGGAGTACACTAAAACAAGCCTGACCTCTCTAGGACATTCAGAAGCCAAGTTATAAGCCCACAAATGTTGGTACTGGACTACGTCTTTAAATTGACACCAGATCCGGTGACCTTTGGGACATGGTTTGACCCCCTTAGGAAAGTGCTATCATCATGAAACGTTCAGATCACTTACAACTCAATAGATTCTACCTTCCTGTAACGTTTCAGCCTGATTGGACCTTGTTTTCACACAAATGAACCCAGAATGATGTGAAATTGTGCTTCGTGCAACATAATTCTGGGTGCCATTTACAAACCATAAGTGCTAATGACTCCATTCCTTTTTGTGGTTGTAGGGGCTGTTGATTGGAGTACTCTAAAACAAACCTGATCGCTCTAGGACATTCAGAAGCCAAGTTATAAGCCCACAAATGTGTAACTGGACTACTTCTTTAAATTGACACCAGATCCGGTGACCTTTGGGACATGATTTGACCCCCTTAGGAAAGTGCTATCATCATGAAACGTTCAGATCACTTACAACTCAATAGATTCTACCTTCCTGTAACGTTTCAGCCTGATTGGACCTTGTTTTCACACAAATGAACCCAGAATGATGTGAAATTGTGCTTCGTGCAACATAATTCTGGGTGCCATTTAAAAACCATAAGTGCTAATGACTCCATTCCTTTTTGTGGTTGTAGGGGCTGTTTATTGGAGTATACTAAAACAAACCTGATCTCTCTAGGACATTCAGAAGCCAAGTTATAAGCCCACAAATGTGTAACTGGACTACTTCTTTAAATTGAAACCAGATCCGGTGACCTTTGGGACATGGTTTGACCCCCTTAGGAAAGTGCTATCATCATGAAACGTTCAGATCACTTACAACTCAATAGATTCTACCTTCTTGTAACGTTTCAGCCTGATTGGACCTTGTTTTCACACAAATGGGCCCAGAATGTTGTGAAATTGTGCTTCGTGCAGCATAATTCTGGGTGCCATTTACAAACCATAAGTGCTAATGACCCCATTCCTTTTTGTGGTTGTAGGGGCTGTTGATTGGAGTACACTAAAACAAACCTGATCTCTCTAGGACATGCAGAAGCCAAGTTATAAGCCCACAAATGTGTAACTGGACTACTTCTTTAAATTGACACCAGATCCGGTGACCTTTGGGACATGGTTTGACCCCCTTAGGAAAGTGCTATCATCATGAAACGTTCAGATCACTTACAACTCAATAGATTCTACCTTCCTGTAACGTTTCAGCCTGATTGGACCTTGTTTTCACACAAATGAACCCAGAATGATGTGAAATTGTGCTTCGTGCAACATAATTCTGGGTGCCATTTAAAAACCATAAGTGCTAATGACTCCATTACTTTTTGGGGTAATGGGGGCTGTTAACTGGAGCACACTAAAACAAGCCTGACCTCTCTAGGACATTCAGAAGCCAAGTTATAAGCCCACAAATGTTGGTACTGGACTACGTCTTTAAATTGACACCAGATCCGGTGACCTTTGGGACATGGTTTGACCCCCTTAGGAAAGTGCTATCATCATGAAACGTTCAGATCACTTACAACTCAATAGATTCTACCTTCCTGTAACGTTTCAGCCTGATTGGACCTTGTTTTCACACAAATGAACCCAGAATGATGTGAAATTGTGCTTCGTGCAACATAATTCTGGGTGCCATTTACAAACCATAAGTGCTAATGACTCCATTCCTTTTTGTGGTTGTAGAGGCTGTCTATTGGAGTACACTAAAACAAACCTGACCTCTTTAGGATATTCAGAAGCCAAGTTATTAGCTCACAAAGGTGTAACTGGACTACTTCTTTAAAGTGACACCAGGCCCAGTGACCTTTGGGTCATGGTTTGACCCCCTATAGGAATGTGCGATCATCATGAAACGTTCAGATCACTTACAACTCAATAGATTCTACCTTCTTGTAACGTTTCAGCCTGATTGGACCTTGTTTTCACACAAATGGACCCAGAATGTTGTGAAATTGTGCTTCGTGCAACATAATTCTGGGTGCCATTTACAAACCATAAGTGCTAATGACTCCATTCCTTTTTGTGGTTGTAGGGGCTGTTGATTGGAGTACACTAAAACAAACCTGATCTCTCTAGGACATTCAGAAGCCAAGTTATAAGCCCACAAATGTGTAACTGGACTACTTCTTTAAATTGACACCAGATCCGGTGACCTTTGGGACATGGTTTGACCCCCTTAGGAAAGTGCTATCATCATGAAACGTTCAGATCACTTACAACTCAATAGATTCTACCTTCCTGTAACGTTTCAGCCTGATTGGACCTTGTTTTCACACAAATAAACCCAGAATGATGTGAAATTGTGCTTCGTGCAACATAATTCTGGGTGCCATTTACAAACCATAAGTGCTAATGACTCCATTCTTTTTTGTGGTTGTAGGGGCTGTTAATTGGAGTACACTAAAACAAGCCTGACCTCTCTAGGACATTCAGAAGCCAAGTTATAAGCCCACAAATGTGTAACTGGACTACTTCTTTAAATTGACACCAGATCTGGTGACATTTGGGACATAGTTTGACCTCCTTAGGAAAGTGCTATATGCATGAAACGTTCAGATCACTTACAACTCAATAGATTCCACCTTCCTGTAACGTTTCAGCCTGATTGGACCTTGTTTTCACACAAATGGACCCCGAATGATTTGAAATTCTGCTTCGTACAACATAATTCTGGATGCCATTTACAAACCATAAGTGCTAATGACTCAATTCCTTTTTGTGGTTGTAGGGGCTGTTGATTGGAGTACACTAAAAAGAGCCTGACCTCTCTAGGACATTCAGAAGCCAAGTTATAAGCCCACAAATGTGTAACTGGACTACTTCTTTAAATTGACACCAGATCCGGTGACCTTTGGGACATGGTTTGACCCCCTATAGGAATTTGCTATCATCATGAAACGTTCAGATCACTTACAACTCAATAGATTCTACCTTCCTGTAACGTTTCAGCCTGATTGGACCTTGTTTTCACACAAATGGACCCAGAATGATGTGAAATTGTGCTTCGTGCAACATAATTCTGGGTGCCATTTACAAACCATAAGGGCTAATGACTCCATTCCTTTTTGTGGTTGTAGAGGCTGTTGATTGGAGTACACTAAAACAAACCTGGCCTCTTTAGGATATTCAGAAGCCAAGTTATTAGCTCACAAAGGTGTAACTGGACTACTTCTTTAAAGTGACACCAGGCTCGGTGACCTTTGGGACATGGTTTGACCCCCTATAGGAATATGCGATCATCATGAAACGTTCAGATCACTTACAACTCAATAGATTCTACCTTCTTGTAATGTTTCAGCCTGATTGGACCTTGTTTTCACACAAATGGACCCAGAATGTTGTGAAATTGTGCTTCGTGCAGCATAATTCTGGGTGCCATTTACAAACCATAAGTGCTAATGACTCCATTCCTTTTTGTGGTTTGTAGGGGCTGTTGATTGGAGTACACTAAAACAAACCTGATCTCTCTAGGACATTCAGAAGCCAAGTTATAAGCCCACAAAGTTGTAACTGGACTACTTCTTTAAAGTGACACCAGGCCCGGTGACCTTTGGGACATGGTTTGACCCCCTTAGGAAAGTGCTATCATCATGAAACGTTCAGATCACTTACAACTCAATAGATTCTACCTTCCTGTAACGTTTCAGCCTGATTGGACCTTGTTTTCACACAAATGAACCCAGAATGATGTGAAATTGTGCTTCGTGCAACATAATTCTGGGTGCCATTTACAAACCATAAGTGCTAATGACTCCATTCCTTTTTGTGGTTGTAGGGGCTGTTGATTGGAGTACTCTAAAACAAACCTGATCGCTCTAGGACATTCAGAAGCCAAGTTATAAGCCCACAAATGTGTAACTGGACTACTTCTTTAAATTGACACCAGATCCGGTGACCTTTGGGACATGATTTCACCCCCTAGGAAAGTGCTATCATCATGAAACGTTCAGATCACTTACAACTCAATAGATTCTACCTTCCTGTAACGTTTCAGCCTGATTGGACCTTGTTTTCACACAAATGAACCCAGAATGATGTGAAATTGTGCTTCGTGCAACATAATTCTGGGTGCCATTTAAAAACCATAAGTGCTAATGACTCCATTCCTTTTTGTGGTTGTAGGGGCTGTTTATTGGAGTATACTAAAACAAACCTGATCTCTCTAGGACATTCAGAAGCCAAGTTATAAGCCCACAAATGTGTAACTGGACTACTTCTTTAAATTGAAACCAGATCCGGTGACCTTTGGGACATGGTTTGACCCCCTTAGGAAAGTGCTATCATCATGAAACGTTCAGATCACTTACAACTCAATAGATTCTACCTTCTTGTAACGTTTCAGCCTGATTGGACCTTGTTTTCACACAAATGGGCCCAGAATGTTGTGAAATTGTGCTTCGTGCAGCATAATTCTGGGTGCCATTTACAAACCATAAGTGCTAATGACCCCATTCCTTTTTGTGGTTGTAGGGGCTGTTGATTGGAGTACACTAAAACAAACCTGATCTCTCTAGGACATGCAGAAGCCAAGTTATAAGCCCACAAATGTGTAACTGGACTACTTCTTTAAATTGACACCAGATCCGGTGACCTTTGGGACATGGTTTGACCCCCTTAGGAAAGTGCTATCATCATGAAACGTTCAGATCACTTACAACTCAATAGATTCTACCTTCCTGTAACGTTTCAGCCTGATTGGACCTTGTTTTCACACAAATGAACCCAGAATGATGTGAAATTGTGCTTCGTGCAACATAATTCTGGGTGCCATTTAAAAACCATAAGTGCTAATGACTCCATTACTTTTTGGGGTAATGGGGGCTGTTAACTGGAGTACACTAAAACAAGCCTGACCTCTCTAGGACATTCAGAAGCCAAGTTATAAGCCCACAAATGTTGGTACTGGACTACTTCTTTAAAGTGACACCAGGCCCAGTGACCTTTGGGTCATGGTTTGACCCCCTATAGGAATGTGCGATCATCATGAAACGTTCAGATCACTTACAACTCAATAGATTCTACCTTCTTGTAACGTTTCAGCCTGATTGGACCTTGTTTTCACACAAATGGACCCAGAATGTTGTGAAATTGTGCTTCGTGCAGCATAATTCTGGGTGCCATTTACAAACCATAAGTGCTAATGACTCCATTCCTTTTTGTGGTTGTAGGGGCTGTTGATTGGAGTACACTAAAACAAACCTGATCTCTCTAGGACATTCAGAAGCCAAGTTATAAGCCCACAAATGTGTAACTGGACTACTTCTTTAAATTGACACCAGATCCGGTGACCTTTGGGACATGGTTTGACCCCCTTAGGAAAGTGCTATCATCATGAAACGTTCAGATCACTTCCAACTCAATAGATTCTACCTTCCTGTAACGTTTCAGCCTGATTGGACCTTGTTTTCACACAAATAAACCCAGAATGATGTGAAATTGTGCTTCGTGCAACATAATTCTGGGTGCCATTTACAAACCATAAGTGCTAATGACTCCATTCTTTTTTGTTGTTGTAGGGGCTGTTAATTGGAGTACACTAAAACAAGCCTGACCTCTCTAGGACATTCAGAAGCCAAGTTATAAGCCCACAAATGTGTAACTGGACTACTTTAAAATGACACCAGATCCGATGACCTTTGGGACATGGTTTGACCCCCTTAGGAAAGTGCTATCATCATGAAACGTTCAGATCACTTACAACTCAATAGATTCTACCTTCCTGTAACGTTTCAGCCTGATTGGACCTTGTTTTCACACAAATGAACCCAGAATGATGTGAAATTGTGCTTCGTGCAACATAATTCTGGGTGCCATTTACAAACCATAAGTGCTAATGACTCCATTCCTTTTTGTGGTTGTAGGGGCTGTTTATTGGAGTACACTAAATTAAACCTGATCTCTCTAGGACATTCAGAAGCCAAGTTATAAGCCCACAAATGTGTAACTGGACTACTTCTTTAAATTGACACCAGATCTGGTGACATTTGGGACATAGTTTGACCTCCTTAGGAAAGTGCTATATGCATGAAACGTTCAGATCACTTACAACTCAATAGATTCTACCTTCCTGTAACGTTTCAGCCTGATTGGACCTTGTTTTCACACAAATGGACCCCGAATGATTTGAAATTCTGCTTCGTACAACATAATTCTGGATGCCATTTACAAACCATAAGTGCTAATGACTCAATTCCTTTTTGTGGTTGTAGGGGCTGTTGATTGGAGTACACTAAAACAAGCCTGACCTCTCTAGGACATTCAGAAGCCAAGTTATAAGCCCACAAATGTGTAACTGGACTACTTATTTAAATTGACACCAGATCCGGTGACCTTTGGGACATGGTTTGACCCCCTATAGGAATTTGCTATCATCATGAAATGTTCAGATCACTTACAACTCAATAGATTCTACCTTCCTGTAACGTTTCAGCCTGATTGGACCTTGTTTTCACACAAATGGACCCAGAATGATGTGAAATTGTGCTTCGTGCAACATAATTCTGGGTGCCATTTACAAACCATAAGGGCTAATGACTCCATTCCTTTTTGTGGTTGTAGAGGCTGTTGATTGGAGTACACTAAAACAAACCTGGCCTCTTTAGGATATTCAGAAGCCAAGTTATTAGCTCACAAAGGTGTAACTGGACTACTTCTTTAAAGTGACACCAGGCTCGGTGACCTTTGGGACATGGTTTGACCCCCTATAGGAATATGCGATCATCATGAAACGTTCAGATCACTTACAACTCAATAGATTCTACCTTCTTGTAATGTTTCAGCCTGATTGGACCTTGTTTTCACACAAATGGACCCAGAATGTTGTGAAATTGTGCTTCGTGCAGCATAATTCTGGGTGCCATTTACAAACCATAAGTGCTAATGACTCCATTCCTTTTTGTGGTTTGTAGGGGCTGTTGATTGGAGTACACTAAAACAAACCTGATCTCTCTAGGACATTCAGAAGCCAAGTTATAAGCCCACAAAGTTGTAACTGGACTACTTCTTTAAAGTGACACCAGGCCCGGTGACCTTTGGGACATGGTTTGACCCCCTTAGGAAAGTGCTATCATCATGAAACGTTCAGATCACTTACAACTCAATAGATTCTACCTTCCTGTAACGTTTCAGCCTGATTGGACCTTGTTTTCACACAAATGAACCCAGAATGATGTGAAATTGTGCTTCGTGCAACATAATTCTGGGTGCCATTTACAAACCATAAGTGCTAATGACCCCATTCCTTTTTGTGGTTGTAGGGGCTGTTGATTGGAGTACACTAAAACAAACCTGATCTCTCTAGGACATGCAGAAGCCAAGTTATAAGCCCACAAATGTGTAACTGGACTACTTCTTTAAATTGACACCAGATCCGGTGACCTTTGGGACATGGTTTGACCCCCTTAGGAAAGTGCTATCATCATGAAACGTTCAGATCACTTACAACTCAATAGATTCTACCTTCCTGTAACGTTTCAGCCTGATTGGACCTTGTTTTCACACAAATGAACCCAGAATGATGTGAAATTGTGCTTCGTGCAACATAATTCTGGGTGCCATTTAAAAACCATAAGTGCTAATGACTCCATTACTTTTTGGGGTAATGGGGGCTGTTAACTGGAGCACACTAAAACAAGCCTGACCTCTCTAGGACATTCAGAAGCCAAGTTATAAGCCCACAAATGTTGGTACTGGACTACGTCTTTAAATTGACACCAGATCCGGTGACCTTTGGGACATGGTTTGACCCCCTTAGGAAAGTGCTATCATCATGAAACGTTCAGATCACTTACAACTCAATAGATTCTACCTTCCTGTAACGTTTCAGCCTGATTGGACCTTGTTTTCACACAAATGAACCCAGAATGATGTGAAATTGTGCTTCGTGCAACATAATTCTGGGTGCCATTTACAAACCATAAGTGCTAATGACTCCATTCCTTTTTGTGGTTGTAGAGGCTGTCTATTGGAGTACACTAAAACAAACCTGACCTCTTTAGGATATTCAGAAGCCAAGTTATTAGCTCACAAAGGTGTAACTGGACTACTTCTTTAAAGTGACACCAGGCCCAGTGACCTTTGGGTCATGGTTTGACCCCCTATAGGAATGTGCGATCATCATGAAACGTTCAGATCACTTACAACTCAATAGATTCTACCTTCTTGTAACGTTTCAGCCTGATTGGACCTTGTTTTCACACAAATGGACCCAGAATGTTGTGAAATTGTGCTTCGTGCAACATAATTCTGGGTGCCATTTACAAACCATAAGTGCTAATGACTCCATTCCTTTTTGTGGTTGTAGGGGCTGTTTATTGGAGTACACTAAAACAAACCTGATCTCTCTAGGACATTCAGAAGCCAAGTTATAAGCCCACAAATGTGTAACTGGACTACTTCTTTAAATTGACACCAGATCTGGTGACATTTGGGACATAGTTTGACCTCCTTAGGAAAGTGCTATATGCATGAAACGTTCAGATCACTTACAACTCAATAGATTCTACCTTCCTGTAACGTTTCAGCCTGATTGGACCTTGTTTTCACACAAATGGACCCCGAATGATTTGAAATTCTGCTTCGTACAACATAATTCTGGATGCCATTTACAAACCATAAGTGCTAATGACTCAATTCCTTTTTGTGGTTGTAGGGGCTGTTGATTGGAGTACACTAAAAAGAGCCTGACCTCTCTAGGACATTCAGAAGCCAAGTTATAAGCCCACAAATGTGTAACTGGACTACTTCTTTAAATTGACACCAGATCCGGTGACCTTTGGGACATGGTTTGACCCCCTATAGGAATTTGCTATCATCATGAAACGTTCAGATCACTTACAACTCAATAGATTCTACCTTCCTGTAACGTTTCAGCCTGATTGGACCTTGTTTTCACACAAATGGACCCAGAATGATGTGAAATTGTGCTTCGTGCAACATAATTCTGGGTGCCATTTACAAACCATAAGGGCTAATGACTCCATTCCTTTTTGTGGTTGTAGAGGCTGTTGATTGGAGTACACTAAAACAAACCTGGCCTCTTTAGGATATTCAGAAGCCAAGTTATTAGCTCACAAAGGTGTAACTGGACTACTTCTTTAAAGTGACACCAGGCTCGGTGACCTTTGGGACATGGTTTGACCCCCTATAGGAATATGCGATCATCATGAAACGTTCAGATCACTTACAACTCAATAGATTCTACCTTCTTGTAATGTTTCAGCCTGATTGGACCTTGTTTTCACACAAATGGACCCAGAATGTTGTGAAATTATGCTTCGTGCAGCATAATTCTGGGTGCCATTTACAAACCATAAGTGCTAATGACTCCATTCCTTTTTGTGGTTTGTAGGGGCTGTTTATTGGAGTACACTAAAACAAACCTGATCTCTCTAGGACATTCAGAAGCCAAGTTATAAGCCCACAAAGTTGTAACTGGACTACTTCTTTAAAGTGACACCAGGCCCGGTGACCTTTGGGACATGGTTTGACCCCCTTAGGAAAGTGCTATCATCATGAAACGTTCAGATCACTTACAACTCAATAGATTCTACCTTCCTGTAACGTTTCAGCCTGATTGGACCTTGTTTTCACACAAATGAACCCAGAATGATGTGAAATTGTGCTTCGTGCAACATAATTCTGGGTGCCATTTACAAACCATAAGTGCTAATGACTCCATTCCTTTTTGTGGTTGTAGGGGCTGTTTATTGGAGTATACTAAAACAAACCTGATCTCTCTAGGACATTCAGAAGCCAAGTTATAAGCCCACAAATGTGTAACTGGACTACTTCTTTAAATTGAAACCAGATCCGGTGACCTTTGGGACATGGTTTGACCCCCTTAGGAAAGTGCTATCATCATGAAACGTTCAGATCACTTACAACTCAATAGATTCTACCTTCTTGTAACGTTTCAGCCTGATTGGACCTTGTTTTCACACAAATGGGCCCAGAATGTTGTGAAATTGTGCTTCGTGCAGCATAATTCTGGGTGCCATTTACAAACCATAAGTGCTAATGACCCCATTCCTTTTTGTGGTTGTAGGGGCTGTTGATTGGAGTACACTAAAACAAACCTGATCTCTCTAGGACATGCAGAAGCCAAGTTATAAGCCCACAAATGTGTAACTGGACTACTTCTTTAAATTGACACCAGATCCGGTGACCTTTGGGACATGGTTTGACCCCCTTAGGAAAGTGCTATCATCATGAAACGTTCAGATCACTTACAACTCAATAGATTCTACCTTCCTGTAACGTTTCAGCCTGATTGGACCTTGTTTTCACACAAATGAACCCAGAATGATGTGAAATTGTGCTTCGTGCAACATAATTCTGGGTGCCATTTAAAAACCATAAGTGCTAATGACTCCATTACTTTTTGGGGTAATGGGGGCTGTTAACTGGAGTACACTAAAACAAGCCTGACCTCTCTAGGACATTCAGAAGCCAAGTTATAAGCCCACAAATGTTGGTACTGGACTACGTCTTTAAATTGACACCAGATCCGGTGACCTTTGGGACATGGTTTGACCCCCTTAGGAAAGTGCTATCATCATGAAACGTTCAGATCACTTACAACTCAATAGATTCTACCTTCCTGTAACGTTTCAGCCTGATTGGACCTTGTTTTCACACAAATGAACCCAGAATGATGTGAAATTGTGCTTCGTGCAACATAATTCTGGGTGCCATTTACAAACCATAAGTGCTAATGACTCCATTCCTTTTTGTGGTTGTAGAGGCTGTCTATTGGAGTACACTAAAACAAACCTGACCTCTTTAGGATATTCAGAAGCCAAGTTATTAGCTCACAAAGGTGTAACTGGACTACTTCTTTAAAGTGACACCAGGCCCAGTGACCTTTGGGTCATGGTTTGACCCCCTATAGGAATGTGCGATCATCATGAAACGTTCAGATCACTTACAACTCAATAGATTCTACCTTCTTGTAACGTTTCAGCCTGATTGGACCTTGTTTTCACACAAATGGACCCAGAATGTTGTGAAATTGTGCTTCGTGCAGCATAATTCTGGGTGCCATTTACAAACCATAAGTGCTAATGACTCCATTCCTTTTTGTGGTTGTAGGGGCTGTTGATTGGAGTACACTAAAACAAACCTGATCTCTCTAGGACATTCAGAAGCCAAGTTATAAGCCCACAAATGTGTAACTGGACTACTTCTTTAAATTGACACCAGATCCGGTGACCTTTGGGACATGGTTTGACCCCCTTAGGAAAGTGCTATCATCATGAAACGTTCAGATCACTTCCAACTCAATAGATTCTACCTTCCTGTAACGTTTCAGCCTGATTGGACCTTGTTTTCACACAAATAAACCCAGAATGATGTGAAATTGTGCTTCGTGCAACATAATTCTGGGTGCCATTTACAAACCATAAGTGCTAATGACTCCATTCTTTTTTGTTGTTGTAGGGGCTGTTAATTGGAGTACACTAAAACAAGCCTGACCTCTCTAGGACATTCAGAAGCCAAGTTATAAGCCCACAAATGTGTAACTGGACTACTTTAAAATGACACCAGATCCGATGACCTTTGGGACATGGTTTGACCCCCTTAGGAAAGTGCTATCATCATGAAACGTTCAGATCACTTACAACTCAATAGATTCTACCTTCCTGTAACGTTTCAGCCTGATTGGACCTTGTTTTCACACAAATGAACCCAGAATGATGTGAAATTGTGCTTCGTGCAACATAATTCTGGGTGCCATTTACAAACCATAAGTGCTAATGACTCCATTCCTTTTTGTGGTTGTAGGGGCTGTTTATTGGAGTACACTAAATTAAACCTGATCTCTCTAGGACATTCAGAAGCCAAGTTATAAGCCCACAAATGTGTAACTGGACTACTTCTTTAAATTGACACCAGATCTGGTGACATTTGGGACATAGTTTGACCTCCTTAGGAAAGTGCTATATGCATGAAACGTTCAGATCACTTACAACTCAATAGATTCTACCTTCCTGTAACGTTTCAGCCTGATTGGACCTTGTTTTCACACAAATGGACCCCGAATGATTTGAAATTCTGCTTCGTACAACATAATTCTGGATGCCATTTACAAACCATAAGTGCTAATGACTCAATTCCTTTTTGTGGTTGTAGGGGCTGTTGATTGGAGTACACTAAAACAAGCCTGACCTCTCTAGGACATTCAGAAGCCAAGTTATAAGCCCACAAATGTGTAACTGGACTACTTCTTTAAATTGACACCAGATCCGGTGACCTTTGGGACATGGTTTGACCCCCTATAGGAATTTGCTATCATCATGAAACGTTCAGATCACTTACAACTCAATAGATTCTACCTTCCTGTAACGTTTCAGCTTGATTGGACCTTGTTTTCACACAAATGGACCCAGAATGATGTGAAATTGTGCTTCGTGCAACATAATTCTGGGTGCCATTTACAAACCATAAGGGCTAATGACTCCATTCCTTTTTGTGGTTGTAGAGGCTGTTGATTGGAGTACACTAAAACAAACCTGGCCTCTTTAGGATATTCAGAAGCCAAGTTATTAGCTCACAAAGGTGTAACTGGACTACTTCTTTAAAGTGACACCAGGCTCGGTGACCTTTGGGACATGGTTTGACCCCCTATAGGAATATGCGATCATCATGAAACGTTCAGATCACTTACAACTCAATAGATTCTACCTTCTTGTAATGTTTCAGCCTGATTGGACCTTGTTTTCACACAAATGGACCCAGAATGTTGTGAAATTGTGCTTCGTGCAGCATAATTCTGGGTGCCATTTACAAACCATAAGTGCTAATGACTCCATTCCTTTTTGTGGTTTGTAGGGGCTGTTGATTGGAGTACACTAAAACAAACCTGATCTCTCTAGGACATTCAGAAGCCAAGTTATAAGCCCACAAAGTTGTAACTGGACTACTTCTTTAAAGTGACACCAGGCCCGGTGACCTTTGGGACATGGTTTGACCCCCTTAGGAAAGTGCTATCATCATGAAACGTTCAGATCACTTACAACTCAATAGATTCTACCTTCCTGTAACGTTTCAGCCTGATTGGACCTTGTTTTCACACAAATGAACCCAGAATGATGTGAAATTGTGCTTCGTGCAACATAATTCTGGGTGCCATTTACAAACCATAAGTGCTAATGACTCCATTCCTTTTTGTGGTTGTAGGGGCTGTTGATTGGAGTACTCTAAAACAAACCTGATCGCTCTAGGACATTCAGAAGCCAAGTTATAAGCCCACAAATGTGTAACTGGACTACTTCTTTAAATTGACACCAGATCCGGTGACCTTTGGGACATGATTTGACCCCCTTAGGAAAGTGCTATCATCATGAAACGTTCAGATCACTTACAACTCAATAGATTCTACCTTCCTGTAACGTTTCAGCCTGATTGGACCTTGTTTTCACACAAATGAACCCAGAATGATGTGAAATTGTGCTTCGTGCAACATCATTCTGGGTGCCATTTACAAACCATAAGTGCTAATGACTCCATTCCTTTTTGTGGTTGTAGGGGCTGTTGATTGGAGTATACTAAAAAAAACCTGATCTCTCTAGGACATTCAGAAGCCAAGTTATAAGCCCACAAATGTGTAACTGGACTACTTCTTTAAATTGACACCAGATCCGGTGACCTTTGGGACATGGTTTGACCCCCTATAGGAATGTGCTATCATCATGAAACGTTCAGATCACTTACAACTCAATAGAATCTACCTTCCTGTAACGTTTCAGCCTGATTGGACCTTGTTTTCACACAAATGGACCCAGAATGATGTGAAATTGTGCTTCGTGCAACATAATTCTGGGTGCCATTTACAAACCATAAGTGCTAATGACTCCATTCCTTTTTGTGGTTGTAGAGGCTGTCTATTGGAGTACACTAAAACAAACCTGACCTCTTTAGGATATTCAGAAGCCAAGTTATTAGCTCACAAAGGTGTAACTGGACTACTTCTTTAAAGTGACACCAGGCCCAGTGACCTTTGGGTCATGGTTTGACCCCCTATAGGAATGTGCGATCATCATGAAACGTTCAGATCACTTACAACTCAATAGATTCTACCTTCTTGTAACGTTTCAGCCTGATTGGACCTTGTTTTCACACAAATGGACCCAGAATGTTGTGAAATTGTGCTTCGTGCAGCATAATTCTGGGTGCCATTTACAAACCATAAGTGCTAATGACTCCATTCCTTTTTGTGGTTGTAGGGGCTGTTGATTGGAGTACACTAAAACAAACCTGATCTCTCTAGGACATTCAGAAGCCAAGTTATAAGCCCACAAATGTGTAACTGGACTACTTCTTTAAATTGACACCAGATCCGGTGACCTTTGGGACATGGTTTGACCCCCTTAGGAAAGTGCTATCATCATGAAACGTTCAGATCACTTACAACTCAATAGATTCTACCTTCCTGTAACGTTTCAGCCTGATTGGACCTTGTTTTCACAC
The DNA here is from genome assembly GCF_043380555.1 of Nothobranchius furzeri. Taxonomy (NCBI): domain Eukaryota; kingdom Metazoa; phylum Chordata; class Actinopteri; order Cyprinodontiformes; family Nothobranchiidae; genus Nothobranchius; species Nothobranchius furzeri. The sequence goes on from NW_027223111.1 coordinate 74,519, forward strand.
AAATAAACCCAGAATGATGTGAAATTGTGCTTCGTGCAACATAATTCTGGGTGCCATTTAAAAACCATAAGTGCTAATGATTCCATTCCTTTTTGTGGTTGTAGGGGCTGTTTATTGGAGTACACTAAATTAAACCTGATCTCTCTAGGACATTCAGAAGCCAAGTTATAAGCCCACAAATGTGTAACTGGACTACTTCTTTAAATTGACACCAGATCTGGTGACATTTGGGACATAGTTTGACCTCCTTAGGAAAGTGCTATATGCATGAAACGTTCAGATCACTTACAACTCAATAGATTCTACCTTCCTGTAACGTTTCAGCCTGATTGGACCTTGTTTTCACACAAATGGACCCCGAATGATTTGAAATTCTGCTTAGTACAACATAATTCTGGATGCCATTTACAAACCATAAGTGCTAATGACTCAATTACTTTTTGTGGTTGTAGGGGCTGTTGATTGGAGTACACTTAAACAAGCCTGACCTCTCTAGGACATTCAGAAGCCAAGTTATAAGCCCACAAATGTGTAACTGGACTACTTCTTTAAATTGACACCAGATCCGGTGACCTTTGGGACATGGTTTGACCCCCTATAGGAATTTGCTATCATCATGAAACGTTGAGATCACTTACAACTCAATAGAATCTACCTTCCTGTAACGTTTCAGCCTGATTGGACCTTGTTTTCACACAAATGGACCCAGAATGATGTGAAATTGTGCTTCGTGCAACATAATTCTGGGTGCCATTTACAAACCATAAGTGCTAATGACTCCATTCCTTTTTGTGGTTGTAGAGGCTGTCTATTGGAGTACACTAAAACAAACCTGACCTCTTTAGGATATTCAGAAGCCAAGTTATTAGCTCACAAAGGTGTAACTGGACTACTTCTTTAAAGTGACACCAGGCCCAGTGACCTTTGGGTCATGGTTTGACCCCCTATAGGAATGTGCGATCATCATGAAACGTTCAGATCACTTACAACTCAATAGATTCTACCTTCTTGTAACGTTTCAGCCTGATTGGACCTTGTTTTCACACAAATGGACCCAGAATGTTGTGAAATTGTGCTTCGTGCAGCATAATTCTGGGTGCCATTTACAAACCATAAGTGCTAATGACTCCATTCCTTTTTGTGGTTGTAGGGGCTGTTGATTGGAGTACACTAAAACAAACCTGATCTCTCTAGGACATTCAGAAGCCAAGTTATAAGCCCACAAATGTGTAACTGGACTACTTCTTTAAATTGACACCAGATCCGGTGACCTTTGGGACATGGTTTGACCCCCTTAGGAAAGTGCTATCATCATGAAACGTTCAGATCACTTACAACTCAATAGAGTCTACCTTCCTGTAACGTTTCAGCCTGATTGGACCTTGTTTTCACACAAATAAACCCAGAATGATGTGAAATTGTGCTTCGTGCAACATAATTCTGGGTGCCATTTACAAACCATAAGTGCTAATGACTCCATTCTTTTTTGTGGTTGTAGGGGCTGTTAATTGGAGTACACTAAAACAAGCCTGACCTCTCTAGGACATTCAGAAGCCAAGTTATAAGCCCACAAATGTGTAACTGGACTACTTTAAAATGACACCAGATCCGATGACCTTTGGGACATGGTTTGACCCCCTTAGGAAAGTGCTATCATCATGAAACGTTCAGATCACTTACAACTCAATAGATTCTACCTTCCTGTAACGTTTCAGCCTGATTGGACCTTGTTTTCACACAAATGAACCCAGAATGATGTGAAATTGTGCTTCGTGCAACATAATTCTGGGTGCCATTTAAAAACCATAAGTGCTAATGACTCCATTCCTTTTTGTGGTTGTAGGGGCTGTTTATTGGAGTACACTAAATTAAACCTGATCTCTCTAGGACATTCAGAAGCCAAGTTATAAGCCCACAAATGTGTAACTGGACTACTTCTTTAAATTGACACCAGATCTGGTGACATTTGGGACATAGTTTGACCTCCTTAGGAAAGTGCTATATGCATGAAACGTTCAGATCAGTTACAACTCAATAGATTCTACCTTCCTGTAACGTTTCAGCCTGATTGGACCTTGTTTTCACACAAATGGACCCCGAATGATTTGAAATTCTGCTTCGTACAACATAATTCTGGATGCCATTTACAAACCATAAGTGCTAATGACTCAATTCCTTTTTGTGGTTGTAGGGGCTGTTGATTGGAGTACACTAAAACAAGCCTGACCTCTCTAGGACATTCAGAAGCCAAGTTATAAGCCCACAAATGTGTAACTGGACTACTTCTTTAAATTGACACCAGATCCGGTGACCTTTGGGACATGGTTTGACCCCCTATAGGAATTTGCTATCATCATGAAACGTTCAGATCACTTACAACTCAATAGATTCTACCTTCCTGTAACGTTTCAGCCTGATTGGACCTTGTTTTCACACAAATGGACCCAGAATGATGTGAAATTGTGCTTCGTGCAACATAATTCTGGGTGCCATTTACAAACCATAAGGGCTAATGACTCCATTCCTTTTTGTGGTTGTAGAGGCTGTTGATTGGAGTACACTAAAACAAACCTGGCCTCTTTAGGATATTCAGAAGCCAAGTTATTAGCTCACAAAGGTGTAACTGGACTACTTCTTTAAAGTGACACCAGGCTCGGTGACCTTTGGGACATGGTTTGACCCCCTATAGGAATATGCGATCATCATGAAACGTTCAGATCACTTACAACTCAATAGATTCTACCTTCTTGTAATGTTTCAGCCTGATTGGACCTTGTTTTCACACAAATGGACCCAGAATGTTGTGAAATTGTGCTTCGTGCAGCATAATTCTGGGTGCCATTTACAAACCATAAGTGCTAATGACTCCATTCCTTTTTGTGGTTTGTAGGGGCTGTTGATTGGAGTACACTAAAACAAACCTGATCTCTCTAGGACATTCAGAAGCCAAGTTATAAGCCCACAAAGTTGTAACTGGACTACTTCTTTAAAGTGACACCAGGCCCGGTGACCTTTGGGACATGGTTTGACCCCCTTAGGAAAGTGCTATCATCATGAAACGTTCAGATCAC